>NW_010563950.1:0-6300 GCF_000687285.1 Phaethon lepturus | reverse complement strand
TGAGTGGCACAAGCACCCCATTGTGACTGGCCCAGAGGCTCCGTGCGTCCTGGGCATAGACTACCTCAGCAGAGGGTATTTCAAGGACCCAAAAGGGTACCGGTGGGCTTTTGGTATAGCTGCCTTGGAGACGGTGGAAATTAAACATTTGTCCACCCTGCCTGGTCTCTTGGAGGACCCTTCTGTGGTGGGGTTGCTGAGGGTCAAAGAAAAACAGGTGCCAGTCGCTACCACAACAGTGCACCGGCAGCGATATCGCACCGAGACTCCGTGATTCCCTTGACAAGACTACTATTGTTTTCATGAAGAAAAAAAGAGAAGGGGGGAAATAAGACAATTCAATACACAATTAAAACTTTGTCACTACATATCTCTTCCTATAGCATTTGTTACAGGAAGAGTATTAATCTCTATAGTAAATAAATTTTACAGCAAGCAAATTTCCTACCTCCTCCCATCACATGTGTTTCTTTTCTGATGAATTATCGTACTTTTATGAATACTGAGATACACTGAGTAGTAGAAAGGATAAGGTTTGTCCCAATCACACAGATGCAACAAATATATTTCAGTATTACCTTGAAGAAAAATGTTACAAGAAGAAAAGAAAAAAATCTTGAAAAAGAAAGAATGTAGCAATAGTTAAAAGTGAAGGAGAGTAAATAGCAACAGAAAAGTAGTGCTAGGGTTTCAAAAAGCAAATATTAGATAATAGATTAAGAATGCAGGAACCTGAAGGAAGGGGAGACAGAGATACCCATTAGGAAGAATAGGAATAGTTAGAAAAAAACAGTGATAGCCAAAATAAGAATGTTTGTTGGGGGATAAATTGGGAAGAATTGGAGTCAAAGAAGATAAAAACCAAACAAACAAACAAAAAAAACCCCCACAAAAAACCTAAACCCTGAAAGCAAAGCTCCACAAAAAATGGAGAAGAGAGATGAAACTGCAGAATATTTAACAGAGTGAATGACTGTCTAATAGGAAAATTAAAGTAAATTTCAACTAAACCTGGGAACAATTTGTCATTCTGCTTCCCATTCTGTTCAAAACAGTTTAATTTAAACTTGTATCCCTTCTCAGAAGCCCAGTTAACAATCTGTTTCATGCAAGTGAAATAAATCTTCATTATTCCCTACATAAATACCAGAATACACCTACAGGGTGCTGTGTGCAGTGGTTTTCAGAATTCAGTTCTAGAGAATGATTCTGTGCAAAGAAATGCCTTCTTTTTTGACATTACCTGGTTTTTAAAAACTACTTAATAATATAAGCAGATTTTTATAGAGGCTTACAAGTCCATTATACCAACAAGAACACAAACATAAATTGTGGAAGCCACACCATCAAAATCATAATTCACCTTTTCCTGTACATCCTTGTGTTGTTCCTCTGTCTGTGCTGTTGTTCAAGAAGAGAAGATAATGCTTGCATTATGGCTTAGGACTATTTGCCTCATAGCATGATGTGCCTGTTACAGGAATTGTGCATGAAGATGACAGAGGAAGGGGTCTGAGACAATGGTGGTTTACCCCCGTTCTGCCCAGCAAGCACAGCTAGGTTGGCACAACAGAAGAGAGATGTTATTTTAGCTTGTATTGTACAGGCCTCAAGGCGTAGATTACCAAAGTTACCTACAATATGTGAAAATGAAGCCACCAAACTTTAGTGAATTTAAGGGGAATTAGTTATCTGTCACAAGTTCTTTTAAAAGTCTCAATCTGAGAATCAAACCATATTTAACTGTTACAAATGGATAAACATGTAAAATATCCTTATGGGTGAGCATTGTTTAAAATAATAATAACATTGATTTTAATTTTTTGTTTGTTTTGGATTTCAGTATCACTTGCAATTTTTTTTTTTTCAGGTCTAGTATCTCTTGTTCTTTTTTACTTTTTTTTCTTTTTCTTTTTCTTTTTTTTTTTTTGTGTGTGGACTCCTAAGCCCAAAGAAACATTGGAAAAACCTACTGACTGTGACTGAGACACATTTACAAATGGCCACATTCCACTATGCACTGAATGTGCGTATAATAAATGTCTATTCCTATACTAAGTAGCTTAGCATTCAATATCTACTGAAATTCTAGTTGCACTAAAATGTTCAGAAATCAACTTAGAGTACATACTTCAAACAGCGAAGTTACAAAACTTATTGCATTTCTCTTTTAAATTAATTAATGAACTTGCTTTACACATCATTTCTGGCACCTAGGAAGGTATGCATCCATTGCCTATCAATTCCTATGCTGTTTCCTCTGATAAAAGTTCTTTAAAAAAATGGTCACCTACTATGTTTTGTATTTAATATTAGATCCGTTTTATTTTTCTAGTTAGACACAGAGGTTAAACGGCATGTTTCTGTTTGGATTAGTACCTCTTTCAAAATCTGTGAGTCTGGAATTATCAGAGTTGATTTCTGTCTGTAGAAGAATACAGATACTGTGCAAAAGAATCCATATGTTGGAATCACCAGGTGAATCATTGCAGGAAAATTCTGGGAACTGTCTGCACAGAATAGCTTACACTATTAGGCCCTCCCTTTTAATCAGGCTCTACAACATTTCTTTAAAGTATGATTCTTTTCAAAGCATTTTTCTTCCTTTAAGACCACTTGTAGTGATATTCATTGAGAATAAGCCAAATTAAGCCACATTAGCTTAAAAGGTTAGACTAAAATGTGAACCAGATCACTGTCTTTTTTTATTTTATAATATTCATTCAGATTTCTGTAGTAGTGAAAGGGAGAGTGCCTATCAGAAAGCATGTGTAGTCACAGAAATTATTAGCAGGCAGTTAATTAACACATCAGTATTGAAGTTGATTTATTCTGTAAGGATGTTTCCATTTTGAGACATATGCTGTTCCCCTACTGTGACAATGGTGTTGTGTAGACAAAAATTTATCATTCAACTACTTAGCTAAGGCACTTTTTAGCAGAGATCTCACTAAGAGATGTTTAATTTGCTAAGCCATACTAAACTTCACATTCTCCTAGCCTTGTTGCTAGCAGTATTTGAACTTGTCCAGGTTTGTCTCCCATCAACTATACAGTAACATCTGTGCAGATGTATCTTACCTGAAGAATTTTTTTGCTTATATAATGAATTCAACCTCTTTTGAACAAAATGTGTACTAAGTAGATGAAGCAATGGTAAATAATAAGTATTTTTGTTCTGTGATTCTTCTTCCTACAAATGTAATTAAAAAAAAAAAAGTTTTCCAACACACGATTAAGTTTGAGACTTGAAACATAACTGTACAGCCAAAAGGACTAACAAACATCTTTTAGATTGTCACTGACAATCTGTAAATTAACATCAGACCAGTAACATTAGGAGAAAGAGCAGAAAGCACTTTGATTATTTAGACTCTTAGCCATCAGCTTTTCATTATTCCAAGCACTAGACATCACAGTGATTTTGTCATAAAAAAATTCCCAGTTTGGGATGACAAACAAAAATATTAGCCTGGGTTTTGCATTCAACATTGTCAACTTCTTTAAAGGGGATCTGAATACTTACGAATTCTGCAGAGTCCTTAATGGCATCTCTTGTTAGTGCTCCTGCAGGTGCCTCGCTAGGCACAGTGAAGCTGCTTACAGGACATACTCCAACTGTGTGCTGCCTGGGTTTGCTTTCAGAAGATGTCATTAAAGGATTTTTGTGTTTGCATATTGTTTTCAAGAGGGAGGAAAGTGATTTTTGAAGGTTGAAAGAAAAAGTGTTACTGACTACTACTGTTCTAAACTTTAGCTTCAGGAAGATTTGGCAGTTAATGACCTATGATACTAGGATGGGGGGCAAAGCAAGAGCTTTCTCAGTGAGCGACACAAGACTTTTGTGTTATCAGATTGATACAAAAATTTTTCCATGCAGGACTTAGAGACCTGAATTTTGGAGATTTCCTTGTAAAATACTGAGGGACACAATCAAATTATTTTTGGTACAAAATAGCATCCTCAAAAGGCCCTCAGCAGTTAGAGCCAATACAAGGCTTAGGCACTTGCAGGCACCTTACTGTCTACTTGGTCCATGAAGAACAATGCAAAACCTGAAGCTACATGCCTGGGTTTACTGCATAGTGTGTGTAAAGAAAAAGGACCATTTGTGGAAGTCTCAAAACCACGTTCACATTGAGTAGAAAGCAGCCAGCTAGCTAACAGGAAATTCTTTTAGAGTTTAGATCCCTGATTCAGGATTGCAGAGTAACAATTTTTTTCAATTTAAGATTTCAAGGAATGGAACATAGCTTGAGCTTGTTTTTTATCTATACCAAAATATGACAGATGAAAGACCCATTATGTCAATGTTCAAGGCACCACCTACATTTTACGCAATAGTTCAGAGGCTTTGAACCCACTCAGGAAGTTCAAAGTATAAGATCTAACCCGAGAATTTTCAAAGCCGTATTTCTTATTTTTCAATTTAGGTTCTATTAAGTAAGGGAGAAACACAAGACTACGTTCAGGATAATTTCTATCTTTTAGTTGTTTAGCATAAAATTTATAAACTATGATGGAAATAGAAGTCTCGATTTGTACCGTTTTTTTCTTTACTCGCATTTTAAAAATAAAACCACTGTGAATTTTGGCAGGGGTGTTGTGGTTTAACTCCAGCTATCAGCTAAGCACCATGCAGCTGCTCGCTCACTCTCCCCGCAGTGGGATGGGGGAGAGAATTGGAAGGGTAAAAGTGAGAAAACTTGTGAATTGTGATAAAGACAGTTTAATAGGTAAAGCAAAAGCCGTGCACACAACTAAAGCAAGGAATTCATTCACCACTTTCATGGGCAGCCAGGTGTTCAGCCATCTCCAGGGAAGCAGCGATCCATCACGCATAACGGTTACTTGGGAAGACAAACGCCATCACTCTGAACATTATTCCCTTTTCTTCTTCTTGCCCCAGCTTTATATGCTGAGCATGACATCATATGGTATGGAGTATCCCTTTGGTCAGTTGGGGTCAGATGACCCAGCTTCTTGTGCACCCCCAGCCTCCTCACTGGTGGGATGGTGTGAGAAGCAGAAAAGGCCTTGACTTTGTGTAAGCCCTGCTCAGCAATCACAAAAACATCTCTGTGTTATCAACACTGTTTTTATCCCCAGTCCAAAACATGGCCCCATACTAACTACTATGCAGAAAATTAAGTCTATCCCAGCCAAAACCAGCACAGGTGAGTATGTCACTTTTAAAGGAAGTTTCTTTGGATTTTTTGCTTTGCAGCAATAGTGGCTTTGGCTGGAAAATACAAACAGACAAGCCTCAGAAACTTTCTGCTGTATCTGTCTAAGCCATATCTGTGTAGTCCTACACTTTTATACAAAATCGCTAAAGGAGAAAAGCAATCTAAAGGCAGCAAATGAACAAGTTTTTTAGCTTGTGTAAATACAACAACCAATAAGAAATCTCTGTTGCGAGATAAATTTAATGAAAATGAAAAAACAAAATGTAAGCCGGGTAGTAATGGAAAAATCTTCATTAAAATAACTAGAGCATGCAGAATCTGTGTTTCTTGTAAAAAAAAAAAAAGTATGCATTTAATTTCTAAGTTGTTCTCTTAAATAAAAAGAAAATTCAGAAAGAATTTCACTATCCACTTCATAGCTACCTTTTTAAAAGCAAGAAAAATTATTTTCATTTGGAATATGTTTATGAAAAGCAGTTCCCTACCAGTCCCACAAATTATCTGAGTTTTGCACACTCTGATTACTTAGGAACTTTATGTTAGAAAACACAATGATATATCACAGTGCCAGGAAGACTGGTGGGTTTGGTAGTTCATGAGAAAATAAAATATATTTTAGGGTGTTATTTTTAAAAAGGTTGTAATTTAAGGAAAAAATATTAAAAACCTCATAATTTAGTAGAAAAGAAGAGTAAGATTAAAGTCTTAATTGAGTACTAAAGTCTTACTTGAGTATTACTTTAAAAGAAACAACAGAGAGATGGATTTCTATTCACCAAATATATACATAATTCTGTGTTTAAACTCAGTCATATGATTCTGCAATCATTAAAATACAGCAGAAATAATAATGAGCTGAAAATTGTGCAAGGGATTAAGGACCTCACTGAATATGGCTTTAGGAAAGAGATCTCTCTGTTTTTTACAATAATACTTTTCTTTTAAACTTCAAATCAAGTTCCCTACAGTTTATTTTTGAGCAACTGTACAGGTAGCAGTTTTTTTTCTTTCCAGAACTGAACCAAATATTTTCATGACTGCATTATTTAATGAATTATTGTTTTAACACTTTAACACTTTTTTCATTTGCACACACTTTACTTTGAAATAC
>NW_010563949.1:0-56940 GCF_000687285.1 Phaethon lepturus | reverse complement strand
TCTTCCTTTACCTCGTGCTTCCCAGTGGACCGAACGTCATACAGGTTTGCATCACTAACTGCATCCTATGCTGAACATACCCCTACCATTTCCAGGGCCTAAGACGACCGCTCCAGACTGAAAAATGTTGACTGCCTTCTGTGGCACTTCATCTAGAGGAATTATCTTCCTTTGAAAGCAGGGTTTTAGCAATGCCTGCATAACACCTCCTGCTGCCTCATCCCCTTCACGTGGTGTGAAGAGGCTGGACTAACACGAAGCTCTCACAAGAAATCTTCAAAATTAATTCAAGTAGTATTCTGATTTCTTTTCTATCCTATTATTGGTGGTGTTCCTTGCTTTTTATGTCCTGTGTTCATACTCATCAGGTGAAGATATTAATGGGCAGGTAAAACAGATCCAGGCATAATTTAGAAGGTTCTCCAGACCGGAAAGACATCTTCCTTTACCTCGTGCTTCCCAGTGGACCATGGGACCAAAACAGATGCTGTCACCCTTTGGAGTCAGTGGGAATTTAGACAGGGAGTGAAACCGACTTTGTCCAGATGGTGTTAAAAAGAGAATCTCTTTGGGGTCCTTAGGTTTAGTATGAAACTGGGTGAGTTCTCTAGGTTTCTTGTATTTGCTTTTACTTCTGCACAGGCCTAGGAAATATTCCAGGAAAAATTATGAGCCCCAATATAATCTTTCTGGCAAATAATTCAGAAATTACAGAATAACTGCAATTATAGAAGTATGTCTACCTTATGAAAAGCCTCATTTTATACTTTCTTGACCTTCATGTGCCCATAATAAACATGTGCCTAACTTTAGTTCATGCCATTGATGGCAATCTTACTACTCATGAGTTTGCAGTTAAGTGAATTTTTGGATCAAGATCTGTCCTGACTATACAGCATGCTTTTGTGGAAATATGGGAACAGAGGGCTCAAGAGGGCCATCTGAGCCCTTAAATCATGTTCTCTGTGATCTTAGTAAACATAGCATGATGCGTGCCACATTAGACAAAAAAGTCTAATTTAGAAGGGTTCACATCTTTGTTGCACCACCTCACCACTACACAGCACTTTCAAGAGTCCAGAGTAGCATATAAACAAGAGCAAACCCAGCCAGAACTGCAACACAGCGCAGGAACAGTCCAGGTTTGAAGGAGAGCAGAGCTGAAAATCTACACTCCTGTTAAGAGTAGGGGAGCTCCAATAAAAGTGTTCAGATGGACGTAGAAAGAGGAGCAAATTCCCTACTTCACAGAAAGCAAAAAAATCCCAAAGTTCATCCAATCTGATCCAGGGTAAAAATATTCCATATGTCCACTGCTTGTGGTTTAGCCCCAGTTATCAGAACTACCACTCAAGAGGTTTTAACGCATTTAGAAAAATGAGTCCATCTCAGCCACAGCTGGCTGTGGCACAAGTGTAATTCTTCATAGGAAGGCAAAAAAACAAGCAAAAAAGCCTCAGATAAAACACTTCAAACCCCCAACCATTGCTTATATTCAATGGAGCTTGTTTTTGTTAGTCAATTAAAATAGAATTCATCAGACTAAAGGTAGATACCTACTTGTATGACATCAGTGGATGGTCAGTGGAAAGAAACAAATTCATTTCTTCCTAAAGTATATGTCCAAAATGGGTTGATTTTTGCACCTTAAATAGTTCACTCTATTGATTAGAAAAGAGATCTAAGATAACTAGCTCCAAGGTAGGTGCTAACACTGTAAACAGTAATTGAATTAGCTGAATCCTATGCTTAAACTGTAAGAAATATTTTATTGATTTGAATTGGTATTGCTGGCTTTTTTCTTCCACTAAATTTTCTTGCTTTTTTCTTTCCATTCTGAGTGGCAGGAAAAACAGATACGTTTCTTGAGCACATATATATTTTTGTCTTATTCATTCCACCAAAGATGATAACTGCAAATAGTATTTACCACCTGTGATTTGAGCCCATATTTGCATGTTAGAAATACAGAAATTGAATTTTCTTGAGTGAAGAAGTGATATTACTCATTATAATATATATGATTAACGTGTGATTATTTTGAAAGGAAAATATCTTATAATTCCAGGGTATTTTCTCTAGGCTCATTGTCAGGCAAATTCTTAAAGCTGTTATTTGAAGTTTCCCACAGGCATCACTAAAAGCTCTTTTCAGCACCAAATACCACCACAAGCCTGAACAAGCTGCACTTAAATGTTCATTCCCACAATCCATCCACTGGTATTTTGAAATGGCTTGTTGCTTGCATTCATCTGTAAGGTAAAATTCTTCCTCGATAAAGCTGACAGTGGCTTATCTCACAGAAATCCAGCGTATTGTGTTACTGCATAATGTGGGGAGGCTGGACAAAGATGACTCCTGACCTGTGCAAGCACAAATTACATACACTGGTTTGGTAAAAACCTTTCTCATTCCCATACAAGCAGAAGTCAGTATTACCATGGTGGGATCGGGAGAGCAAAAGAGCTGATTCATGACAGGTCACTGCAGTTTTATGGACTTCTTCCTCCAGATACATGACCACATCCTCTGCTTTGACTGGCACTGAGAAGATTTGGCTTTCCTATAAACTGCTGCTCTACAACCTTGGGCAAGTCGCTTAGGGCCAACTCTAATAAAGAACTCTTCCATTGTGCCATCCCAGGAGCTTTAAAAGACTTAAAAACCCAAAGTTCTGTATCTGCTCTAAGTATTCAGCTCCTTTCCCACAGCACCTCCATGCCCCTGCCATCACGAGTATCACAGTACTCCAGTGACATACTCCTGCTTGTCCTTTTTGTCTGCAGTGAGGGAGAACCAGGGTGCATCTCAGACCTGCTCGCTAAGAAGACAGAACAGAAACTGGAAGCTGTCTGTATTTAAAAATTATATATCACCAGTTCGTTTCCTGCGTATGTACACAACTCAGATGAAATTGTTCGGAGTCAGACATGTGTACCTGTAAGGATACCATCCCTTGTTTCTGTTCCTCACCTAAAAAGAGGGGATTGTTGTACTTTTTCTCCCGATCCCCCTATATACCTGGGTGCTACAAACTCTGTGACAAGGGCCTGCCTTTTTTTATTCCACTTGATAGCTCATACAAAGTCTCTACAAGTCTTCCTGTTGTGCTTCAATGGACTTACGGTAGAAATAATAAACAATACTCCGTGCCGCTCTGAGGCTTATGTAACTATTGCTAAGAAGCATTGGTACTTTCAACTTCTTCTGAGACGTTTAAACACATACCTTAAATGAATATTCCTCTGCAAAATATTTACAATGAAAAACATACTTTCTGTATTCTTGTTTCAAAATTGTTTTCTTGTTTTCAAGATGCTGTTCTGGATTTCAGTCCTTTGCCCGTGATATATTTTCTCAACCTTGCATTTTTGTATTCTGAATCGTAAAGCTAAGCTTTGTTAAGACAGCTGAGAGATTTAGATCTTCCACATTAGCTGTGTAATGCTTCACAGTAAATTTCCTTAACCTACTGGATAAAATATGTTCAGCCAAAGCAAAAATGCTTTAGAGTTGTGTTCTTTTTAACACAACAGTGACACCTCCCAGATGCTGCAGCAATAGAAATAAAACCAATACTCATTCTTCCTCCAAACTTAGACTGAAGTCTAAGAAAGGCCTTTTTTAAAAAACAGGTTATTTTATAAACACATAAACATCTTCTGCTTCCTCAAAAAGTTTTTGGCTTATCCCTCACTGGCTTTTTCTCTATCTCTTCTGGCTTGTCTAGGTTAGGTATGAAAACGTAATGCTAGAAGATGTTGGCTGACTCATGCTAAGTCCACACATTTTGGAAGTCTAGTTTTGGCAAAGCTGTCTGCCTTTGTTATAAACTTAAACTTAAAGCTAAACTTAGTTTGATTAATTCAACAATAGTCTAAAGACTTCCATTCTGCTTACAAAAGGACTTTAGCACAGCAGAACAGTATTTACTGGGAGGACACTTTATTGTTGTTAAGGGCATTGACAGTATTCTCTCAACCTACTTCTAGGCATCTAAGCAGGTACTCTGAGTCTGAACCTGAAACTATGCCCTGTGCCCCTAGTACGAAGCAGCTAGTGAGACAACACGTTATTGTTGTATTCCATGTTGCACATCCTTGGAGAATATGAAAATTAGAGTTTCACAAATGAGCAAAAGTTTGCCTCAAAAATGCTCAGAAAGCTGAAAGCAGATTACGTTTGTATGGCTGCAGGTCAAAATGGTCTTCCGAAGAATAATAAATATTAATATTAATATAATAATATATTATTATATGTTAAATAATAACACACATAGGTGCAGTCCTGAAGGGGCATGTTTCAAATTTAAGGTCAGATTATGTGCTCTAAGAGAACACTCTAGATTTACTATGTTGATTCATGCTGTTGATTCATGTTTGTTCATATCGGGACTGTGCTTTTGAAACAGTCATCTCACCTAAACATGCTTTGGTCTGCATATTGGTGTAGTCTTGGAGCACCTAAACAAGAAGCACCCAAACCAGAAGCACCCAGCACTCTACTGTATGCCAACCCTCTAGCAGCACTAACTGACCCAAAGTAAAATCCCTGTGTCACACACAGTATGAGCATTGGTTTCTCTGTATCTGTTTCACTCTGTAGGTTGAGATCCATGCTCCTCTTACTCCATGCACCATACAATTTGCAAATATAAATATAGACTCTTTAATATAAAGAGCACAGGCCTGAGTCTCAAATCTTGTTAAGTCCAAGTTCTTTCTTCAACATCAGTGAAGCTGCACTGATTTTTATCACTTAAGGGTCAAGGTCTAGTGAAATGTTTTTGAATTAACTTTGGAGATATGTCAGGAAAAAGATGTTACAGACATTGAGTTGGCCATTTCTGTTTTTTTTTTACTCTTACTCTTACTTACTCTTCAGATGGATGAAGAGTAACTCCAATGAAAGCCGCAAAGCAGGTGCTGATCCCCTGCTCAAAACCCTTCACTACAGTAACTGCAAGGCTTCTTGCTAATCTGAAGCTGTGATCCTTGAGGACTTAAATGCTGAAAATAGTAAAATAAAACAGATCAAAGCCATATATAGATCATGAAAACAAAAAGTTATCTAAAAAATGTACTGTGTTATCTAGAGCAAGGCCTTGGCCGTGCTGAAAGACTTTGGTTTACTAAAACCATGAGTTGGGCTTTCTTCCATTTTATCATCAGACCCATGCATCTGGGTGCATAGTTTTAATTTAAACACTGCTGAAAATGGAGTGTAATGTAACCACCAGATTTCATACAGATACACTTCTGACTTTCTGAGAAGAATGAAATGAAAGGAAATCAAATATATTTCACTCGCTTCTGGTATTATATTGATCAAAGTAGGTGATTACAGTGCACCTTCTGGCTTTCAAATAGGTTACTTGTTTGTATTACAACACCATCAAGACAAAACCCACTGTGCCAGGCCCCATAAAAGACACATGATGAGACAGTTTTGCCCCTGGAGGATTTTCGATCTAAATAAATATATTCATTTTGTATTGTAGAAGTCAGCAGAGAATTCCCCTGAGGCTAAGCACAAAATAGTCTAAAATATAATTATTGTGAAATGTTCAAAAAAACAGCTCTAGATGAATGTGAAGTGTTGCTGTAATTCAGGTATGTTTTGTAAGTCTTCTTTTTAATTTGTCTCTTCTTATACACCACTAGCGTTTTCCAAGCCATTAAAATACCCCTGGCACAGCCTATTAGTGTTGCAGCATGAAATGTGTGTTTTCTCTTCAGGATTATTCTTTTACAAATATGGGTTTTCTACCAGCTATGTGAACTGAATAAACATTAAGTACTAACAAATTTTCTCCTACATGTCCTAATTTGGAACCTGAACTGATTAGGTCTTTGTCAGTCAATGTGATGGACTTGTATCACTGAAGTGTTAGAAAGGGCTTTGAAATGGGTAAACAAGCAGGATATGTAACTCTAAAACTGATGGTGTCCATCAGCTTCTTCAGCAAGGCATTTTTTCCATGTATTAGACTAATTTATTGACGTTTCACACTGTGTGTTCCATGCTCCTGCCAACTAATGCCAGCCAAAATTTTCAATTAGAAATGCAGACCATCTGAAGAAAAGGCTGTTTCTTTTCACTTACATTTCTTCCTCATTTATTTTTGTATTTATTCAAGGACTCCGGAGAACTGCAAAGACTACATTATGCCCAGTTAATTTACAGCCCTCATTTTTATTGGGTTACTGTGAATTCCAGTTTTTAAATCAGCGTTGCTATGTCACAAAAAGACATGTGTGTACATCTTGTATGCAGGGCTAATTTTGTACGAAAGTAAGCGCTAGGATGAGGTGCTAGAATGCTAATAGTGTATTTGTAAGTTACGTAGCAGCAGAGCTGACAGGCAAACAGATTCTGGCATGCCATTTCAGACTACTTTGTCACAAAATTAACTTTGTGAAAATGTTGTTTAGCGCTTTGAGGTTTTTGTTGCTGTTTTGTTTTCCTTCTATTTTTTTTCTGAAGTCTTCTACATTGAAATTAATTATATTAAAGTTTCAAGTTTTAATGAATCCAAGTAACTTTTTCCTAGTTTTCCATTCACAAATGTTTCCTAAGTGTGAAGGACTTGGGAGGCCAAGGGAGGTCAAATTCACAATACAAGATGTTTGAAATACTTATTAATCAAATTTTTGTACCTAATTTCTGCTTTGATTTTGCCTGGCTTTAGTCTCCAGCCATTTTTTTTTTTTTCTTTCTCTTTGGAAGGTTCCACTACCTAATTTCTATGCAATACATGATGACTAGTCCTTAAGCAACCATAAAGTTTTGGTCCAGTTATTAGTTAACTTTTTATCTATTATAAAATCCAACCCAGAATCACCTTGTATTGGATAAAATACTTTTTGTCTGACAAAAGACAAGCTTTTCACCAACATGGAAAAGTTGCAAATGAAGATGCAGCAGCTAGCATTAAGTTCTGTTTCAGAGCAAGGAGCAGAGCCCAGTGTGATGCCTCTATTCTCTTGAATCTAACAGGGAATCTCATGTGGGCTCCAAACGGGCTCTGATGTCTCCCTTGGTCACCTACTTCTCTTTCCATTGCATTCCTCCCTTTCACTACACCATTCTACTTCCTCCAAAAGGTCATGGGTTCCCCTTGATTTGCACCAGCCAAATGTTTTATTTTAATCAAGTCTGGGCAAAGGATTCAGGGTTGGTTGGTTTGTTTAACCTGTATCATTTTACTTAACACCAGTCAAGCACAAACTAAAAATTAAGTAGCTGACATGTAGCCCTTATTCTTCCAAGCCATCAATTGCCATAACATTAGCAAAGTTGGTGAAGCCGTAGCTCAGGCACAGCCGGGTTTCTGCAGCAAAGCTGGCTTATGAAGTTTCATTCATCTCCCACCTGTCCTGCTGCTGATTCCTCTCCTTCACCCCTCAGTGCTACAGAAGGAGTAGTTTATGGGACCATGCTGCACGCCACAGAAATAGTTAAAAGAAGAGCTCTCCCCAGAATAACCTATCATTTCAGTGACCCTGCCAGTCACTGCAGTGCCACAGGTACCGCTCAGCCAGTGGAAAAACAAATTGTGAAATGGCAACAGGAATAAGCAGCTCAGATGAGGTAGAAAACCAGTCAACAACTTCTTCAGATAGCTTCTCCTCCCTCATCTGTGTGCCATGGACCAGCCCTTGCAGGAGAGTGGAACTGTGCCTAAATGAAAGAAAACAGTACGCATGCATAAAAAAATGAATAGCGGGTCCAGGATATTACCAATGAGAAAATAAAGTAGACCCTGCCAGTCACTGCAGTGCCACAGGTACCGCTCAGCCAGTGGAAAAACAAATTGTGAAATGGCAACAGGAATAAGCAGCTCAGATGAGGTAGAAAACCAGTCAACAACTTCTTCAGATAGCTTCTCCTCCCTCATCTGTGTGCCATGGACCAGCCCTTGCAGGAGAGTGGAACTGTGCCTAAATGAAAGAAAACGGTACACATGCATAAAAAATGAATAGCAGGTCCAGGATATTACCAATGAGATAATAAAGTAAGAAAAAAGTATTTTATGACAGCTTCACAGAAAAAAATAGTGCATAGGAACAAGGTCTGACCTCTTCAGGGCATATTATCAATATTTCATGAGAGTGTGATGAAAGGAAACATTTAGCAACACAGTGTTAAATTTCTGTCTGACAATACATGTCTATGGCAGACAACAGAAATAGTAGCTTGGACTCTGTGTAGTTTTTCAAGGAATTCAGAAATTACCTGTGTGAAACTTACATAAAGTTGAGACAGAAAATGTAGTGTTTAAGGTTACTGAGTGAAGTTTTATTAAATAAAAATTCTTCAGTAATGGCTTAAAAAAATACTCATTTCAATAGCTTTCTGACAAGGAATGTGCACAAAGTGCTAAGAAATATTATAAGTATCTCTGAGTTTAACCAAATGAAGTGTGTCTGGGACTTGAGCATTTCCCTCCAGGAAGAAAAGATTGAGCAATGCTTTCAGGTTTAACAAAATACTGAAGAGAGGTGATTTAAAAAATGAGGAAAAGTGTTTCCACTGGAAAACAGAATTACATTGGAATGGAAATATTTTGAGTGAATAAATCAGTTCTAATGAAATCCTCTGGGGTAAATCTTTCCAAGGAATTGTTCAGATAACATAAAAATACTTTATTTTTACTTCCAACTGCTTTTTTTTAGACTTTTCAGTCATATTAATATATCATCCTCTATACAATATACCACAATATATCATGTACTACATAAATTAAGACCACTGCTTTTTCCTGCAAAATAAATGCTTCAGTAATCCTTAGTCAGTACTTATTTTTTAACTTCATATTCTTCTGGAATCTTCTGATGAGAAGTAAGACATATACCAACACATTAAAATTTCCCAGAGAATTGTATTTCGTGACTCCCACCATCTTTGATTCTATGCTCAGTCTTTCCTTGGTACTCTGAGTGACATGTTATCCAGGATGAAGCCAGCTGATTTTTACTGCAAATGACTCTTTGAAGAAGATATCTAGCCACGTTTAAGGGCTTTTCCATCATTAATAAATCGGGGAGGGGAGTGAGAGGACAGGAGAGCAGAGGAGAGGAGAGGATGAGGACTCAGCCGGCTGAGATCTTTATTTGCCTGGGAACATAATTAAAAAAACCACATTGCTCATGACAGCGCATGGATTAACAGCCTCTCAGCCTGAATGTATTATGTCTGGAGAGATGCTTTGCCATAAAAAATTCACCACAGTACCCTTATAATGTCTGGAAAACCACCCTTGGGGCTAAAGGAGCTGGTCAGTTTTTATCCCACCACAAATTGCCCCATCTGCCGAAGTCACAAGATAGGTTAGTGGAGTGAACCTGTGATGGGAGCAGTGGGCCACCAAAAAAAGCTTGAAAGCAGTAGCCTGTTTCACATAGATTACCAAAAACTCACAGGCATTCAGCTACAAAGGGTTCGTAGTTGCTGCCAGCCAAGTGCAGTCAGGGTGGTGACTTCAAGCCCTGCACCCTGCGGTTTTCCAGGAGAGCGCTCTGCCAAAGAGGAGTGGCACTCTTATCGGTAGTTTGGGGTTTTTTCCCCTCTGCATGTTTTTTCATAGCTTTTTCTTAATTTGCATTTCTTAAAAGCCTATTTCACAAATATCCTGCATCTGCAGCGATGAGTGAAAATGCCTCATTTGTTCCTGAGACTGGATTGTGGGATCCCATCTAGCAAAAATGCTAATGAAGAACAAATACTTCCTTTTTTTCCTGAGGGCAAATTTAATCATGGAAATGTAGTACTTCTAAGTAAGTGCATTAACACCTGCAGTACAGTAAAGAGAAGTCGGCAGTATCCAGTATTGCCTTCTAAAAAATCATGCAGAGGTGTTTTCATTACAGGGAAATAATGGCTGCATTTACTAAAACCAGTGAACTATATTGTGATTAGAACTGAGTGTCTGTGTATATATATTCACATGTATGTATTTGTGTACATGTATATATTCGTGTGTATATATACTGATGAAGTATATATGTATATCCATATTATGTATATGTATGTATATAAACATATGCTTTCTCTCTTGCACTCTTTCTCATACATATATAGAGAGAGAGTATGTATTAAGACCATATATTATCTTCTTATTTAGGTGTTCCAGTGTTAATTTGTCACAATTACTTGGCATGTAATCAGTTCATGCAAAGATCTCAAAACCTGGAACTGGTTCCTGTCAGAATCCCGTCAGGTATTTATGCACACTGGCAACATCCTCCAGGCTGATCACTCCCAGCTCTCTCAGCCTCTCCTCGTACGTCAGCTGCTCCAGTACCTGGAACTGGTTCCTGTCAGAATCCCGTCAGGTATTTATGCACACTGGCAACATCCTCCAGGCTGATCCAGAGTCCCAGCCTCTCCTCATACGTCAGATGCTCCAGTCCCTTAATCATCTTGGTGTAACATTGCGTGTGATGGACTGGATAGATGTGATGAATGTGATCCATGCCAGTCTTCTAGGATCTACAGATGTAACTGTAGTTTAAATCTGGCCATTGGTACTCATGGATCTCAGCTTTCCTCGCTGCAGCTCAGGTGTCCATCTGGGTTGGACATTGCGGACACTGTGGAAATGAGCTCCCTGGAGAATATCCAGTTAAGGCAACAAAATACTGAAGAGTACTTTGTGCTGGCCTTCCAAATAATGATTCTTGCTCCACCACTGTGAGCACAATTAACGAATAGTTGTTTAAACAGCCACCACTAAGCATCTGAGCTTTCATCTTCTGGCAGTGCTATCCATACTTCTTGGAGATGTCAATTCCTGTAATCTAAAAACTTGAAGCTGTCATGTTGGTTAGCTACAAAGTACACTGACAAATTATTCTTCACAACGGGAACAGTTAGAGACAAAAATCTGGCATTAACGGTTCCCATGACATTTTAATGAAAGATAGAGACATGCATTTGAACGTTTTGAACAACCCAGCTATCATAATATGCTCAGTTTCAACTTTTCATGAGCTGCACTAACTGGCCATGTGCATATGCTTAACAAGTCCCCTTGCAAAATGAAATGTGATCAGCTAAACTTCAACAGAGGTGGTTTAAGCTGCTGCATATTCCTTTGCAATTGTGACAGCTATGTCATATACTGGGTTTATCATGCCAATTTTTTAAGCTGCCAAACCCTGTAGGTTTTATTTCCCTGTATGCTGACATACGGGTATTTTTACTAATGTAGCTTGACTAGGATGGGCATGGGCTTAGTATCATAAATATGCTTACTCCAGTAGTTCATTCCCCTCCCAGTATAGGAATATCTTTTAGTGATAAGTATGTAAACACACATATAATTGTGTTCACATACCTCAGTGCCACTGTAACCCTGCCCAGACTGCGAAGGGCTGCTGCATTACTTCAGTTCTACCAGTATAGGTACAGCACTGTAATTTTTGCCCTATCTGGTTCTTTTTGTACGAAAACGGTGAGGAGAATGAGAAAATGCCAGCAGCCTAAACCACTGTCTAATAGGCCAAACTGAGACCAGTCTGTGCATGATTAATAACTGGTGACTGATAGAAGACAAGTGGATTCAATCTATGCCTTTGGCAGATATATTAATTCATGTATGGTCTCCATATGTGAGGAGATGTGCCTCTTTTCTAAAACTCCACTGCATCCAGACTACGAACGGCAAACCGTCGTAATAATATTTCCACAAGAAGGGCCAAGTGTGTATATGAAGAATAAATATTTTGTGAATGTGGTAAATGGCTTGTGCATGGGTAGCTGCTGTCACAGTGTGGCCATGGGAGAGGATTGTGTAGTGTGCCGTTGCAGTTGCATCAGCAGTTCTGTGCTGGGACGGGTACATGGGAAGTCCATAAGAAATTCAATGGTAACTGAATTTGGCTTCTATTTTGCTGCTCAGAATATGCGTCTTGTTGGAGAGAGAATGAGGGGAGTAGAAGCTTCCCTGGTTCTATGAAATTGTGGATCAGTAATATTAAAGCAAAGAGAAAAACACAGTTTCATTTCTTGGCATAGAAGATATCAACATATTTTTACAAAAGAGTGAGGTAGGAAAGGGCACAGGAGAAATAACAATCAGAATGTAATCCGCTTTTTCAGAATAATTTCTCTTAAATATACATTTCTTGCCTTATTCGTATTTGTTTAGTAACATGAATTATGCTAGCTGTTAATATCAAATGACTTAATCTGAAAGCACCACCTTTTGCATAATGCCCTTAAACTCTGATTGTGCAAAGGTTTATGTATGTATTTAACTTAATGTACCCTGGGCCTTATTGCTAGTTAAACTGAGGCCTTTTTACATCATTGTAATGAATGTAAATGCGCTTGATGACTACTTTCAGACCAGTCTTGCTACCAGACCATTTTAGAGAAATCAGAGAGTAGGTCAGTCATAGACCTGGTAAGCAGGCCCCCTGATTGCAATTATGCCATTCACAATGGTTTGCACGTCTCTGTGTGCGTGTGCATGTGAGTATTTATACATATGCGTCTCTTTGCAGAATCAGATTACTCTTATGTGTCTGACCTCTGTTTTTGACTGAATCTAAGTGAGAACTCTTGGTAATTGTATCCTCCAACCCTTCATATTAAGCGTTGCATAATGAGTTGTTTCTCCCCTTCCTTAATTATTAGGCATTGATATTGTCTCTGATCGCATGATGAGGCGATTAGTTTTTATTCTGAAATCTATTATGTATGGTTATTACACGTAGTATGAAAAGCCCTGGTAGTCTGCCACTGAGTATGGATTATCTCTTCCTGTGGCTAGAGAGCAACAAATGTTGAAGGCAATGCTGCCCATCTGCGCCCCTTTGCAAAACACTGAATACACCTTTTCATCTGCATTTTCAGTACAGTTAATCACATTGTTGGAGAGATTACACTAAATATATTATCAAGACCAAACCATTAACCAAATGTCACTCAGATGTGTCAGTGAACAAAGGGTGGAATCCAGAGACGATGTGTTTAATAGACTTTGAGCTTTCAAGTCAATAGTTACTCTGCTTCTTCCATCTATCAATATGGGCAAATGCTGTATTTCCCAACAAAGCTTAGATCTGACAGCTCAATATTTTTATGTGATCAGAATCATAATTCTTTTAATTTGAATGTTAATTAATTCATTTGTTAACTGCCTCTTAGGCTTGTGCTCCATGTGGCCCAGTTTCATGTCTCTTGATAATATTTATTTGTGGTCTGATTATGAACACAAGGTGTGTTTATATACTTTGAAATAATACTGTTTGATGATGAAAGATGTTATTCTCCAGAATTCCTGAGACAGACTGCCAAGTGTTTAATTGTGAACCTATTAATTGCATCAGCTGAATCTGTATCTCTGTTATTGTTTGCATATACAGTGAAAATCTGAGTCAAGAAAGTCTCACATGTATAGTAGCACACGTAGGTTTTTAAAAAGCATTTCAGCTGAATCTGTATCTCTGTTATTGTTTGCGTATACAGTGAAAATCTGAGTTAAGAAAGTCTCACATGTATAGTAGCACACATAGGTTTTTAAAAAGCATCATGGGTCAGGCTCAGATTATTACATTATACTGTTTCCACAGTCATTTAGAGAAAGCAAGGCATATGTGTATTAGTTTAAATAGATAAAATTCAGCACAAACATAATGGCCTTGTAGGAAGAACAATCTAAACTACTCACACATGACTGACTTTTAAATTAATGGCAAGCACTCGGGACAAGTTCTGGAGTCATTGTGGACAGCTCAATAGAAACATCTGCTCAGGCACAGCACTGGCAAAATAACAGAACAAACGATCATTCAAGCCAGCTCCCCACCCTTCTGAAGTTACAGAATTGAAATGGGATTCAGCTCGCTAACCTCAGCAATTCAGAAGTTAGACATCTAGTGTAAAGCAGTTACTGAAGCTCTTTCTGTGGTCAATGGAGGGAGACTAACCTCTGGAGGACAATCCAGCTAGTATGTCTGAAGTACGTGGAATTAAGTGCTTTTTTGAGGTGTCAACTTTTCCACCAGCTGTAGAAAGGCAAAGCATTTGCTTTGCACTAGAGGCCTAGCTTTCAAATAGATAAAGCCATGGAGGATGTTACCACCTCCATGCCTTGCTCTCAGCCCCTAAAGTTGCATTTATTTTGCTGAAAAATTGTGAGGCTTGGCTGATAAGGCTCTTGGCAGGTACAAACAGGTCAGAGCGTGGTCTCCACATGGCTGTTATGGACACTGCACTTACCAGACTTTCCATGCCAGGAACGGTAACTGTCTTCAGAAAGTGTACAAGGAGTCAAGACTTTGTTGTTGTCAACCGCATCAGCTTGGACCCTCCTGGCTGAGAGGCTCATGGCTGCAGTATGCCAGCACTGCTTTCGTCTGTCAGTTGGCGTTCCTGATTCCTCCACTTTTTCATAGTTTAATCAGTGGAAAACCTGAGAGGTGACTTGTATGTAAGTTGTTGAGTTTATTATTTGAGGTAGTCGTGTTCCTAAATTCTCATCTGATCTGGTGGATTAACCCAGTAGTAATTCACAGGTACACTATGCAATTTCATAAACAGGGGAGAAGAGTGCTGTTGTTGTAAGACTATTTTAACAGAGAAACTTCCTGTCATAAAGTCTACT
Organism: Phaethon lepturus; assembly: GCF_000687285.1. Lineage (NCBI taxonomy): Eukaryota > Metazoa > Chordata > Aves > Phaethontiformes > Phaethontidae > Phaethon > Phaethon lepturus. Next base: position 42,323 of record NW_010563949.1, on the reverse strand, counting down.
AATAGTGTGTATTATGGATTGATTCTCCTATATTTCATTCCTCAGTGAAAGTTTCATTCAGGATCAGTGGAAGCTCCTGCCCCCAATGGCAATGGTTTCTCAGTGGTGTGCTAACAGTGAACACAGAGTTTAGTATACACCTGCCTTCATTTTGAATATATGCTATTTCAAAGAAGCTTTGTAAAACTTTGAAGTAGGTGCCTGGGAAAAAACTTATACAGGAAGGGAACTTGGTTTCTGGCTTGCCTGTTCCCACTACAGACAAAAATATTTACAAAGTTCACAGGAAAAGAGATTAGTAAGTATTTTTTAAAATCTTAGCTATCTTTAGCTGTTAACAAATGTGATTTGAAGCTCCTTACTTCTAACATGATATGTGAATATACATACATAACACGTTATGTGAACAAGTGGCACACCTTGTACATTTTTAAACCTAATACAAATAAACCCTGTGCTCTGTGAATATTGACAAAGCTAGAATTTCCATACTGAAGGATCAGGCTATTTGTTCTAGTTAAGCTGTAAGAACTATTACACAGTACAGTGGTTAGCATTGTTCTTCCAGCTGCTAACACCTGGTTCATCTTCAAAAGGTTCTGCGTGCAGCCTGTTAGGGCTGATAAATACACAACTCAGCAAATGCTGTCTGGGTTATTTTCAATAAATTGGAGGGCAAATGCAAATAGGAATGTGAATTTCAGTATTATTGTACCTCCTGATGTCCTCTACGAAGGAACACCAGATTGTCCATTTGCATACATTTTCATTCATTTGCAGAAGTCCTTATAAGTACCCACATGCCTGCTTTAAAGTTACAGTGTAACACACACACACACAAAAGAGAAATTCTATGTACTTATGGGCCTGAGGTCAATTTATCAGAAATGCCATATAACTAGGTATGAATCCGATACAAGGAGATTAAATTTTCATGAAACATATACAGTTTCACTCCCATAATAATAGGATGCATACTGCATACTGACAGTTCTCAGCTAGACAGGACAAAGAAATAGAAATGTCTGGTCAGATGAATTCTAGCATAAACTGAAAAAATATACGGGACAGCAACACTGCAGAGTTTCATAGATAAAATTTAGCTTATTTTGTTTTCTCTGCAGCAGAATTTGCTTACTATCTTCAGAGAGCAACTTAATCAGCTCTGAAGTAGCTCCAAAATAGTCTCATAGCAAAATTAAAATCGGAATAAGTTTAAATTAGAATTATGTCTCACAAGGAAATCTGTACTTGAATAATCTAGAAATAAAGTAAACAAGAAGAATGTCTAAATAGCTCTGCTGTCAGACTGTTTTTCAGTACCTTCTTGTAGAAGAGCAGAACACACTTGCTTACTTTCATCCTATGCAGAAGACCACAGAAATTCAGATTCATCACCTGATATGTCATTGTCAATAATTCTTTTTAAGGCCAAGATTAGTAAATATGAGCGTAAAGACTGACTGCTAGTGCAAATCCTAGATGACTTTTATTCACACCCAAAATCTGATTCATTAAGAGCCACCATGACTTTGTTACGAATTTTAAGAAAACTCATCCTTCCTTTATAAGAAAGGCTACAAGATGTACATGAAAAACAATTCTTCTTCAAGCACAAAAGCAGATTAATTTTGGAAAATCCAAGTGAGCTTTATGGCTAGCACATTTGTCTTTTTGCTCATGGCTGTAACTCTCAATGAGGTTTGAAGAGCACTCTGCCTCATCAGCACTGCGGGCAGCATAAGGGAATCCTCACTTTTTCCTGCCCAGTGTATATTCAGTGTTTGGCTCAAGGAAGTTGATATTGCTGGTCCTGACTCCAGAGGTGAAGATGTCTTTCACAGCAGTTCTCTTGCATTGCACTGTTTTTAAAGTCAGAGGTGATTAAACCCTTCGTCTTCTGAAAATGAGTAGTTAATTTTCTGGAACACTAGAAGATTATATGGAAATATTTTAACAGTGTCTGCGGTGGCCTTGAAATGTTTGTTTTACTCAACAGAAATGCAGTTTCATCCACGGACTCATCTCCAATGTGCAATATCCATTGTTTGACATCTGTATGGCTGTTCTCACACTTAGCAACATCAGTTAGTTATGAGACAAAGGTAACACCATATAACAGGAGATTACATATTGTACGTGATGAATAACCATGGCAAAGTGTCAGTGACATAGCCAAAAAGAGTAGTTGACGAGCATGTTGTAAGTTCAGATTTGGCCACAAGTGAACTGCTTGGCAAATTGTTTACTTCACTTGCACAAATGTGAATCACAGAATCACAGAATCACAGAATCACTAAGGTTGGAAAGGACCTTCAAGATCATCGAGTCCAACCATTAATCCAGCGCCACCATGTTCCCTAAACCATGTCCCGAAGTGCCACATCCACACGTTTTTTGAACACAAGTTGCTGAAGACCTGCAAACTAACAAGGCAGTACTTGTGATGAATAATTCAGCTGCCCTACTAACCAGTAGTCTGGTAAATGTACTAATTGAAATAAATGGAAATGTTTTGCATGTGTTGACATATGTTATGTGCAAGTTTAAAAAAAAAAAAGAGGGGACATTATGATTGTGACTTAGCTAGGCTCCAAAAGCATAAGTATAATAGCCTGAGAAAATTTTAAGACCATATCTGTTGAATTTATTAATTCTTGGCTGAGTATCATTCCTCTCCTAAACTCCACACGGGTGAGAAAAGAGTCAGGTGGCATTGTGCAGCTGCTGGTGTCTCTAATCTGCACTCTGCTGCAAGCTCTTAAACAATTAGCTTAATTTTTGTAATTAGTTTTGATCTGTGGTTTGGGGTCTGCAGAATACTAGAAGCTGTTTCAACAAGCATCCATAAAAGGGGTAAGCAGTGTTATAGCTGGATCATATGACTAAATTAATTTTCTCTCAGAACACCTGGAATCAATATTATCAGCCAGAAACATGTTGTGTCCTGTATTTTTTCCATTATCTCCAAATTGTGCTTTATGAACCCTGGGTGGTATAATGATGAATATTGTGACAGGAAAAAGAATTTGCTGGGTTGACGTGACACTGTACAGCACAGTGACACACACAACTCTTTTGTGTGGATCTGCAACATATTACTTATTCATTAATTTATTTAATGTATTGAATGTATATGCACTGTAGTGATACTCCATTAAACTGCAGCCCCTAGTGAATAATATTCCAACAACTGCTTCTAATCAGTGGAAATAAATTGGACCAAAAGTTCATGTACGAGAAAGAGAAAAAACGTATCACAGCAAGGCTGGACTCTTCAGCCGCAGAGAAAGAGAACAGAAAAATTTACAAGTCATTGGATTAATGCACCAGCACATTGATAATTTGCTCAAGATGGTGCAATGCTGGGCACTAATAACAACTGCCTTCATGTGAACTGTGGTCGAGCCAACAGGTATCACCTCCCAGTTTATGGCATTGGCCCAAAATGAAAAGGTGAAGAGGTGGTTGGTGCTGTACGTATGACAGGTCAGTAGCACTCGTGGTTTTCAAGAACGTGATTCCAAGATCAGGAGAGGGATTCAGATGATTGAATTATTCCATGTGTATTCACTCTAGGTCAAAGTATGTTAAAATGTTTGGAAAAAGCCAAAACATTATATTTAATTTTCCATATTTAATTTTCCATATTTAATTTTCCATATTTTGATAGCATGAGAACCAGTTTCCCCCAAAAAATAGGGGAAACTGGAAAGTGGGGAATTCCCCAATTCTTTTTTAATTCTGTAATTTTAAATCTGTAAATCTGTAATTTTAAATCTGTAAATGTGAGAAATCTCCAGGGTTTTAAAATGCAAAGGCTTTCCTTGATAATATGTTTTCTGGGTGTCATGTCAGCACAATAATTCATAGAAGAAAAACAAAACAAGAAACATTATTTGAAATCAATTAACAGCAAGATCTAAAAATGTTTAACATACTTTAGAATTTAATTCCTAAATCTGTATTGGACTAATTATTAGTCCTACAGAAACACAACAGTGGACTTAGTGCACTTCACAGAATCACAGTCACAAAATCATTAAAGTTGGAAAAGACCTTTAAGATCATCAAGTCCAACCATCAACCCAACACCACCAAGCCCACTTGCCTGTCTCTGTCTCACCAAGCATCCATTCCCCATTATGCTCTTTGGATTCATTAGTTGTAGAAAAGATAAACTAATGCTGTAGAAAAGCAGAGGATTTGTAATGGTTTGGAAGGTATCTGATGAGTACTCACATTAAAAAAAAAAAGTCTGTGTTTACATTGAACCCCCCTCAACCTTTTAAAGAGCTGCAATAACATTATTTGTTTGAAATGAAAGTTATGTCTTTTCTAAAGCTACAGGGACATTTTTGAGTCCATAGTGATAGATATATGAAGCCTGCTTTTAATTAGGTTTTAAATGTGGAAAGATATTTACAAGTAAATATCACAGTAAGCATTCATTAAAATGCATTTTCTGGTGCTTTAATATGTCAAAAATGCTTACCTGAAATTTGACCATGAACCATACCAGGGGTAGCACGTGCCTGTTCCCAAGCTAGGAATCATTCTAAACTATTCCAGTGGATTTACTTCTAAATAGAATGAAGTTATTTTACCATGTCTGAATTACTTCTAAGGCTGTCCTGGTAAAGGTTTCCTGGGAGAGATGCCCATCCTGAGAGGACCCTCATCCATATGAGCACTGTACAACCTCAATGCTGCCTGCCATCCACAGGCCACCACATGGGAGGACCACGTGGGTGCTCTCCATGGAGCAAGCCCACTGTCACCTCTCAGGGATGCAATCTCACAAGGGGTGCCATCTCCAGCCACATGCCTGCCGGTCCTCAAGAAAACTGGAGAGTCCTGCTCTCTGTATCAGGCCTGCTGTGTCTTCATAGAACTCCAAGTTTCCCAGCTGGCCTCCATGTCAACAGTGGGCTGCTCTTTTCTAGGTACAAGGTTCAGGAATCTGTTCACATGGCTTTGTTACAGGAGTTGGTATGGGGTACAGAGCAGCAGTACCTCTTTTTCTAGGCCCAACCTGTTTGAGAACTCAGTATCACCCTTCGGGTACTTGGTATGCTAGACCTGTATGGGAATAGATGAGCAGTTCAGTACTGTCAAGAAGCAAAACACTCCCCAACTTGCCACTGTCCACGACATCCCGGTTAACATCACTGGGGTCTGCAAAAGCGAGGTGTCCAGCTGTGTTGAGATTTTTAATGGAGTTGCTCACAGTTCCTGTGATGATTGCAGCTGTAAATGTGCTGTTCCACTTCAGGCACATGAACCTCAGCTGCAGTGAACATATGCATAGCACCCACACCTTACAGGGACCTACCTGGTTCTCATCTGGCAAGTAGAACACCCTTTCACTGCTGTCTTCTTCCACTGGTGATGCATGCTGACACCCGTGACATCATCAGTAATGGCATTAGCCTCTGCTGCCTCAGGAACTTGTGGGGATGGCCTGAAAAGCACAGACCCTAAAAGCAGTTTAGCTGTACCCCTGTGTCCTGCCAGCTGTCTGGAAAGGGCCATCAGAGCAGGTTGGTGGAGAACTGAATCTGATGACCTTCACAGTCTGTGTTAGAGAGAAAGTGTCCCTGAAGGAGTCCATGCACCCTCACTCCCACCCCTCAAGCAGCCTCCGTATGAGTGTTCATGTCAAAGCCATTTACCACTCACCAGAGACATGTGCTCAGGTTCCTTGTAATGGAAGCATTACAACCCCAAGGTGCCTCAGCAGCCAGCTGTGGTTCAGATACGCAAACTGAGCTGCCTGTGACTTTTCAAGTCTCCCTCTTCTCCCATATGTCTGAACCTGGCTCTGACCATCCCACCAGCCCCAGCCACACGTTGTTGCCAGCAAAATTCTGAGTTTAAGTGTGCTTCCTGCAAATATTTACAAGGGTCTTAAATGTCTTCTAAGCCCCAAGTAGCTCCCCTATGGTGCTCTGTCAAAATAGAGAAATTACCCATTAAATAAAATATAATTACCTTCTCTTGCAGTTCCCAGAGCAAGGATTTTCTGGGGAACCAGCCAAAGGACAGAAGAGGAGAGTGGGCAACAGGCTGTAATCTCTCAAGCCCAGAGCATGGGGCAGTCCCTAGACAGATTCCCAGAGCACGGTAAAATCTTTGTGTATCCTTTCTCCCTCCCTTAGGAGGTGAAGCACTGAACCTGGCTCCAGATAGTGTTTCAATTCCTTCAAAGCAGTGCAACTGGTGGCTGTGTGTTCTGCAGCCTTCATTCCCTGTCAAGTATGCAAATTGAAGTTTAGAGGAGGCTTTTGTCAGAAACAGGTTCATCCTGAATTTCCCATTTGGTTTCTGAATAGCCTAATAAAGAAAAAATCAGCAAAATGCCATAGGGTAATATTGGAAAGTAAAACTGTGACAAAATAACATGAGTGACTCACAGACTGCAGTAGGAGTTTGTTGTTTTTTTTTTTTTTTTCCTGGGCTGTCATTCAGGCTCTGAATACTGCAGAATAACAACGCAAAAGAGCAATGAAATAAACTGGGTATTGCAGGCTTTGTGATTCACCACTAAACAAGCTCTTTCAAAAGTCTTCTTGTTGTTAAAACCAATGTTGCCACACTGGCATGAGATGATATACTGTAGAAATAAATCAGGCCCTAGGAAACCAGGGCAAAATTCTAGATTCCAGAAACAAAAGGATAGATCCCTATGAGTGGCTAACATGCTCAAACAAAAAAAATCCTTTATGGATTCTTGACCTACATTCAAGTAAATGTGCTTTTCCACCGCTCTTAAATCTTTTTTTTCAGCTTTATTCTAGAAAGGGTATTGCAGACCCTAAGAAGCTTGACTGCTGGAGCACATCTGCTGCTTTTGTTTTAAAAGGCTGTGATTGCAGAATTCTAGACACTTGACAGAAATTTCTGTCCTAAATGGTAAAAACATTCTTAAACCGTATTAGTTTCAGTCCTGAAAGAGCTGCTAAACACAGAGAAATTATTTGCAATTAAGATCAAGTAACTGTCTTGCCACTTTTATTACCGTACGGGTTTTTTTGCTTTTCGTTTTCTGATCAATTGTGCATTGTTCCTTTTTTCCCTCCCGTCGTCTTTACTGGGACTTTATCATTGGATCCAATTTGTTTTCTTTGAATACTGTATGTTCATTCCTTTCCATGTTTCCAGCTTTAATGTCTGCTGGTCCAGGATTCTGGAACTGAAATGGCACACATTTACCTGTATATTCCAAAAGTCCAATTAGAAGAAATTACTTTTCCATGTTTTAAGCTAAATCTGAATGAGTAATTTTCTCTGATGTTAAAATTTCTGACTCATTCACTCTTTTTTTGGACTTGCTTGGTATGACTCTTCAGAGTAACTTCGAATTTATTACCACTCCTGGATATTCCATATTTAATATTAATCCTTCCATCCTTTGCCGGACAGGAAATGACTTATTCAGAATCATGGAGCAAAGTAATTATTCATCCATGAATAAAATGCAAGAATCCAAGGTTGCTAACTCTTCTATATGTGCTGTGAAGCTTGTGATAACAAGTAGATCTTTAAAAGTCTCTGATCTCCAAGTCTTGTAAACGTGTGACAGCACAGATCCATGAGAGTCTCAGCCTTCACTCGGTGTGAGTGCATCCGCATCCGTTACAGGAACTGTGGGAAAAATCAAGATAAATACTCATAAACGTTTTCTGTTTGACGTTAGCGGCAGCATTTTACTGCAGGTTTCTTCATATGAGTGAGGCTTTTTTAATGCTTGATGCTGATCTATGAAGCCACAAAACTATTCAGCACAAACTTGTTCAAGCACCGTAGCAATAATTAATGTAATTAGCACATTTGAGGACAGTGGAAAACTGCAAAATAAGCAGGCATCAGTCACTAAAGGAATAGATTGATTTTTCAGTGTGTGTTCCAGCGCTTTTATCAATACCATGCATTAATGCTTTTGGACTATGTCATTCTCCAGTCTGCTGGCTAAATGTCAATAGAAAGTATAATATCTGAACTTGTTAGTGCTTTTAATCAACTATAAATAACATGCTACTATTACCAGATATTATTTGACAACGAAAGGAGTACAAGCAAGCATCGAGAAATGGAAAAGGTCAGTAATAGCATGACACAGATTACATTAAACAATTAATTTAGCCCTTTCTGGGCTTTTTTCCCCTCCTTTTGGAGGCACCTTCCTTTCACGTACTGCCTTCTTTCCTTCCCAGAAGGGACAGGGTGATAGACAGATTACATACATATATATTGTTTCCTCAACTTGCTCTCAAACCTGTAAAATGTTCCTTTGAGCGTTCTAACTCTGATCCACCAAGAGATAATAAATAGCTTTTGCTTTTAATACTTGAGTAATGTCCTCTAGTGTCAGTATGTGGCTAAGTTTAACAAAACCTGAATAGGAACTGACACACCTAAAGTAAAATTCTGCAATACATGAAGCAACTTATTCAGACATCTGCCTATGTTAAAATTCAGGATTTTTTTTTTTTTTTTTTTTCTGTGTTAAGACTAGAAATGTTAGCAAGAGGAAAAGCTGGATTCAAGGTCTTCTATAGAGTATAAACATATTCATACTTTGTTTTGCTTAAATGTGCCATCAGTAAAAACACAGATGAGGGTCCCCCACTGGTATGAATATCCAGTTTCTTTGGTGCCTGTGGACTGCTGAAAAATTATCCCAGGTGAGGAACGTGTAGCTTGTTAGCCAGAACTCTGCTCCATCTGGAAAAGAAAGCTGACCCAAAATTGGGATAGTACATGCTGGGATTTTTCATCGACTGAAATTCACAACTTAGGACAAACACAAGATGAACGGAACAGTCTGTTAAAAGTCTTTAAATCAAACTGAAATAAATAGAAGCCTGTCCTCACAACACAGCACTTTTAAATTAATCTTCACTGTGGATGATTCTTCCTATGAGACTATGATTTTCTCGGTTTAACTTTCCAAAAGCATGAAAGAGACATTTTTATACACTATGAAGTAGGCTTTGAAATAGGTAAAACTGTTGTATAAATTATTGGTAAGTCTATGAATTACAGAAGCTTTTAAACCCTTTCCGTAAAAAATAAGAATTAAAAAAAATACAGCAAAACCTACAGGCTTAATGAATGAAGACCTAGATGATAAATCTTACTTAAGATAGGCCAGCAATACTCAAAACACAGTATTTACTGACTGGCTGAGCCAAAGTATTATTCTCAAGAGAATGTTTTGCCCTTTTAGTAGAGTTAAAGAAGTAGTGGAAATAATATTTAGAACAACCTTTTGCACAGCAGAGCAAGAAGATGACTTTTCCTTGGTAACTGTTTAACTAAGCCCAGCTGCTTCCGTCGCTTGGGAGCTGGGTTGCGGCAGGGTAGCAGTAGCTTCTCTTTGAAGTAAAGCCAACAGGCCTCATCAGGGACATCTGTGGTGCTCAACAAACCCTGAGAATGCTTTGGGATGGCTTAAACTTTACCCTTATTATAAAGGACCTGAAATAGGAGCTATTTATTGTTCATGAATTAGCTTCCATACTGATAATTAATCCACAAAGGCCAGGCAGGTGGTGTTGCTTGCAGTGACCAGTTTTGCTCTATTTGTACCTTCCTTCCTTCCATTTTTTGGCGTGTAGTTAGAGTCAAAGTGCTCTGATGCTTGCATCACTTTTCTGTTATTTACATGCAGGATTGCTCCACCAGTGAAATCTTGTCCCCAGATGGGGTTCTTCATGGCCAGGTTGTGACTGCGAAGCTGTCATTGCTGCTTGTTCTGCTGGGACCAAAATTGCAAATTTTTCAGAGAGCCTATTAACAGGCTCTGTGGCTGAATGTTAGACAGGAAACCAAAGGATGAAAACAGTGCAAGAGAAAAGTTGAAGGCAATACCCAGGCAGATATGACAGAGAGAGAATGTAATCTATCCTGTGGGTGGAGAACAGGTAGTTGATGAAGGATTGTAATACTTCAGTAACTTGCTTCAAGCTGACAAGGTAATATTATTCTCTTTATCTTTACAGAGGAAAAATATGAGTGAGTTTTGAATATAAGAAAGGGATTTGGCTCTTGAACTGCAACCCTCCGGTGTTTGTGTGGGGTGCATGTCCCATGACCATACTGTCCTTGCATGGGTCTGGTGGTAGCATCCATCCCAGCTGTGAGTGGAAGTGAGCTATCACCCCAGGATGTCTCAGTGAAAGCACGCAATTCTTTGAAGGAAGACTCTAGGTGTCCACCTGGAGAAGGTGTGTTGGTGACCCTGAGTGCAGCTGTTTCCTGAAGCCTGCATACACTCAAGAGAAAGGAACAGTTTCAGACATGCTTGACAGGTCTGTGCCTGAACAGTTACTCTTATTCCCTGGCTCTAGGCAGCTCAATATATATGTGGGTTTGATTGGATTGCCATTCTGAGTCACCTAATTCTCCCTCTATAATGATTGCAGGCATCTAATTCTGTATTCTCAGCTCGGAGCTGGTTGTTAAATGCGAGGTAGAGAAACACTTAACTCAGAGACACCTCCGTCCCGTACTGGACGTGGCCAATGGGAAGAACAGCCCTGGGCTCCAATCCCTGTGGGGCAGGCCAATAGTTCAGCCATGCAATTCATTTCACAACCGTGTAAAGATCATCCCCGGGGGGGCTTATTGTAGGCTAAAAGCAGAGATTAACCTTAAACTAGCTTGCCCAAATTTTACCATTTAAGCAGTAGTAGTTTTTTTGTTGTGTTTGGATTTTGTATCAATCACACATTTCTATGTTTAACTTAGTTATAAAAACTTTTCAGAAAAAAAAAAAGTCAGATAATCATATACTATGGTCTGTATATTCGCTGCAAGTTTTGCTAACCTCAAGAATGAAGACATTTAAAATATTGTGCCTAATCTGTTTTCCTGAGGATTCATCTGCGTTTATGGTATTTCTGCTGCAGTTTCTACCGATAACTTTCCAAGGTTTGGCCCCGGTGTTGTACCGGTGAACTCTGGACCGGCACCATCGCACTCTCCGTGGCAGTGAGACTGAACCTTTGCTTTATTTTATTTATATTGCCTCTGATACTGGAATGATGTTTTCCATTGTCAGTATCTCCATACAGGAAGAAATGAACCTCCCAGCCTATTTGCATCCACTAGCAATAAAGCCTCGTTTTAATGAGAAAATGAATATTTGGACTTTACACTTTAGCCAGCAATGTATCATTTCTGGCAGCTGTGCTTTTTATTCACTCTTACTCTGACTGAAACAGCTTCAATGACAGCAGCCAGGATCCTCCCCTTCTGTTCAGCTTTTCCATAGAAGGCAAAATGAAATAGATGTCTCTAAAGATAGGCCAGTACTATTTTGAGTCCATTCTTTTTCATGGGATCATGCCAATAAACAAAAGAAAAAAACCTCATTCCTACCTTTATCCTTTATGAGCCAAAGCACTCTTTCAGGAATATCAACTCTTTCTTCCTACCTGTCTCTTCAAATTCACATTCTTCCTCTTCCCTTTTTATTTATCCTTCTTAGCTTCTTTTATCACACAATAAAAAATGTTATCTGTATGTTAGATTTGGGCTTTTTTAAAAAGCTAAAGAGTGTTATTTAACTGTTCTACAAGGTTTTAAAGCTAGTGGTCCAACTCACCGGTAGTAAAACAACAGTGATTCATATCTTTCTTTGTAAGCAACATCACCCAAAGGGCATTATGCAGCTCTGGTTTTGATAGGGTTTTTCTTTTTTCCTCGGGCATAATGACTCCAGAGAGACCAAACATAACAGTGATCAATTGGGCTGCTTTCTTTTCTATTCCATTTTTGCACAACAAAGAGGTCCACTGATTTTGTTTGTCATTTATTTATGCTTTAAGCAAGCCTGATTTGGAAAATATTGGCCTACCCAGTAGGCACTTCTGCTATCGGTGGTGCCTCAGCATAAATGTGTTTTTTCACCTGTCTGAGGTTACAAGGCAAGGTTGTCCATGGTGTTACTGCGCTGAAATAAGCAACAATATTGAAAGTTGTAGCCTTTAATAGTTAAAGCCAGTGAGAATTTTGTTGCTGGGAGCTGGCTATAATGGGATACAAACCAGGAGTCAACGTGTTGTTTGTTGACTTTGAGCCAAATCTAAAATGTGCTGTAATTCTGCACCAGTCCAAAACTGCAATCTCGAGGAGCCCCAGTTACTTGCATCTGCTTTCATGTTTGCCAGAAGTGCTGGGACATTTTTCCAGGTTTATGCGGCTGGATCTCTCAGCACACTCAACCACAGCGTGGCTAGTTCTGTCTAGTCAAGCCAGGGTGAGGGACCTGGAAAGTCCATGTCCAGCTCCTCCGTCCTGTAGATGCTATCAGGGTGAACTGCAGATCTCTGGGCAGGATTCCCTGCCAAAATGAAGCTGAGGTTCCCCTTGCCTTTAAGACATAGACAAAGAAGAGGGCAGTGATGAACTTTTTCTGTCTAATGGTATTGTTAAATTATCTTTCCAGCAAATGGTTTATGCTCTTTTGCTGAGCAGGACGTTTAAGCCTCTTTTCCAAATATTTTAGGTGAGTGCCCTAATCAGTGAGCTGACAAACCAACAAAGAGGGCTGCTAGAGCATTATGCTTGGAAGAGGAACACATGCCTCCGATACCTTCTCCCAGGACCGTGACATAAATAAGGTGGTGTTTGAATAGCATCAATGCTATTCCTTTGCCCCTGTTTGAAAACAGGTTGGGTGAATCTGGCTCAGTTACTCAAAAGAGAGCCAGTAGATATCTGTTCTTGCGAAACTCCTCCAGGCTGGGTCTCCAAATGGACTGCAGCCTGTGAACCAGGAGCAAGGCATCCTTGCCCCATGGGAGGGCATGTTTGAGACTCCCCCCTTGTAACGCAGGGCACAAGCCTGTCGTTCTTGTTGGGTAGCTCAAGGCATCCTCCTGCTCTGGGACTCACAGCGTCTCCTGAGAGTCCTATTTCCATAGGGCCAGTGAGCACATTGTGAGCCAAGGTACGATTCTCAGTTCTCCACTGATGCCAGAACAGTAAAAACGAGGTGCCACAGTGACAAACAATGTGATAACAGAGCAGAAGGGTACCTGTAACTCCCTCGCCTAACAGTGCCGCCCACTCACATGTAGCTGCAGAGCCCCCCTCCCCATGACAGCAGCCACATCCTGTCCTGCAAAATCCTAAAAGCCAAAAACATCCTGACTGATTCTGGCCCTTTGTCCTCTCGCCCAAAATATACACGAATCTGATAAGCCTTTAGTTTTGTTAAAATTCTGCACATTAGTAGCACAGATCTCATTACCACATATTGGTCACAATACCCTCTTTATAGCTACAAATATCTCTGGCATAAGTAGCATCTAATTACCTTTATTCTCCATGGTGAATACATGAAAGCAGTGACACATACATTATTAGTATGCAACTGGAGAAGAAGTTTTAAACCAATGTGCTGCTGATTTTTCCCCTCGCTCCTTAGGAGGGGTCTTCTCGTTCATAGCAGTCACAAGGTGTGTATTATGTATCTAAAAAGGGGACAAATATGACTATTTTGCCAATTATTAACAAAAAAACAACAACAAAACAAACAACCTACTGTTCATTAGCTGAGAAACGAAGCTTTATGTTTCAAGGTACAGTTCATTTAAGATACTGCTGACCCAGATTTGTATTTCTGTACTGAATTGCTCCAAGTGAGTAATGCACAGTCTATTTATAGGGTCATTATTAAATTGGCACTTGCACGATTTAAATCCCTTTGCACTAGATTCACCAGGGAGACTCAGGCACTCTTGTCATCCAGTGGGTAGCAAGCTTGGGTTAATGTTGACAGGAGTGGTAGTCTGGAGTAGTTTTCCAAAAGGAGTAACTGATTTTGAGATGCAGATAGAGCTTGCTGTAAAATGGATACTCATCTGACCTATTTTGGACTTCTACTTTTGAGTGAGATGAAATATAGCCCTAAGTGCCTCTTTTCCACAATTCGTTTTCCACGGCTGGCTTATTGAGGACTGTAGGTTTCCAACATCTGTAATTAGTTTATATAAACCCCACACCAGGGTCCAGATAGGAGCTGGGAGGCTCATCACTAAGTACTAGTGTTGCAGTGCGGTGTCTCTGATTTGTTGAAGTTGGCAGTAGGCAGTTGTGCCAGGGCATGTTCCAGTGATCATTTCAGTATATGCAGTTTTCTGCTTTCTTTTAAATCATGTAAATGCCACAGCAGTCAGCACTGCAAACATCAAGGTGATCCTTCTGAAAGAGCTCTGAAGCCGACCTCCCTCAGAAATGATGGGAGCTAGGTGCTTAACTTCTCTGAAACACTGAGCAAGTAAAAGATATTTTTTAAAATTTAGCTGAGTGTTATTTTCAGATGTAAGCTAGGCATCTTGAAAGTTTGCCAACTTTGACTTCGAAGGCAGAACCAAACAAAATCAAAGAGACAGCTGACATCCCCCACGGGTCGATATTGGGAGCAGTACTGTTTAATGTCTTCATCAGTGACACAGACAGTGGGATCGAGTGCACCCTCAGCAAGTTTGGACATGACACCAAGCTGAGTGATGTGGTTGACACGCCTGAGGGATGGGATGCCATCCAGAGGCACCTGGACAAGCTCGAGGAATGGGCCCATGTGAACTTCATGAGGTTCATGCATGAAGTTGCGTGAGTGCGGGGTCCTGCACCTGAGTTGGGGCAACCCCCAGTACCAGTACAGGCTGGGGGATGAAGGACTTGGAGGTACTAGTGAATGAAAAACTGGACATGAGCCAGTAATGCGCACTCACAGCCCAGAAGGCCAACCGTCTCCTGGGCTGCTTCTAAAGCAGCGTGGCCAGCAGGTTGAGGGATGTGTTCTTCCCCTCTGCTCTGCTCTGGTGAGACCCCACCTGGAGTCCTGGGTCCAGGAGTTGCCATTATTCAGCCTGGAGAAGAGAAGGTTCCAGAGACACCTTATTGCAGCCTTCCAGTACTTAAAGGGGGCTTCTGAGAAAGATGGGGACAGACTTTTTAGCAGGGCCTGTTGCAGTAGGACAAGGTGTAATGGTTTTAAACTAAAAGAGGGTAGGTTCAGACTTGATATAAGGAAAGAATTTTTCACAAAGAGGGTGGTGAAACACTGGCCTAGGTTGCCCCGAGTGGTGGTAGATGCCCCATCCCTTGAAACTTTCAAGCTCAGGTTGGAGTGGGCTCTGAGCAACCTGATCTAGTTGAAGATGTCCCTGCTCCTTGCAGGGGAGTGGACTAGCTGATCTTTAAAGGTTCCTTCCAACCCAAACTATTCCATGATTCTATAATTCTATACATATATTTGTCAAACTAATTTCATAGGGAAGTAGCCATAAGACATGGATTTAGGATAGAGTGTACTAGTGCTGGCTTGGTTTTGCCTCCATTTTTCCTTCCACTCTACTTTTGATTGTAAGATGGAACGTTGTTTGAGGCAGGGGCTGTGTTTCATGTCCATACAGTGTGGCACTTGGTGTCACAGGGCTCCAGTCTTGGTTAAAGTCTTGCCTCTGAACCATCACTTATGCAAGTAATGGCCATACATAAAATACCAGTATCTGAACAACATGTTTGCTATTGTAGCTTTGCCTGTCACTTCAAATCCACTTTTACTTTTTTTTCTTGCTATTCAATGTCACCTTTAGGTTTAAGTGCATTTTTCCTGCAGCTATGCAGCTATTTCAATCCATTAACACATTTTCAATAGGAAACAGCACAAGAAGCAGATTCAGAATATGTCCTTTAGAAGAAAGTACTGTATACATCAATATAATTTTGGAACCTTTTTCAAAGGTGCATCTACATCCTTGAGAGAATGATTTAAAATAAACGTCCCTTAACTCTAACGGGGCCCTAACTCTATCAAGAAGAATAAGGTCAACCTTAAGTATCTTGTACTCCAATTGAAACTTGATTGCTCTGACTTATACGATGGAGTAAGCAGAAAGATATTAATTTTTATTATTGTTGTTGTTGTTACCATTCACAAAAATGTTAGAGTTGTCACTTCAAAGTAAAAATGCCGCTGAACACACTAAGAGTGGACAGAAAGGTTGTTAACATAACAACATGTGACATACACACTTAGAGGCAGCCACTTTTTTGCCAACATTCAATCCTTTGACAATTTTGTAAGGAGGAACAAAAATAGTAATAATAACAGTATTATTATTAATAATTATTATAATATCTACAATTTTAGAGCATAAAATCCATTTCACCAACACAGAACAGTTTACAGAAATATATACATTCAAGGACCTTTTTTTTGAGAGCTAGGAAATTTTTAGTTGAAAAACCTAAGGAAACAAATGTCAGGATGGGTAGAAAAAACCCTTGATCTACTACAATTCAGCTGCTTCATCATTGGCAAATATGTATTCAGAGATGTCAGACATTCGTTCCAGCACTATTTCCTCTGGTTGGCCAGGATTTATTTAATGTGCCCAGGCATAACTGACTTGGGTGAGGACCTTCCTCCCTTACCTGTGAAGTCTTCCAAGGTCTGAGGTGGGACATCTTTGACCTAATTTAAAGGGAGCTTGATATCTAAAGCAGTTTAGATTCAGCAGAAGTCCAAGGGATAAAAATAGGGGAAACGAGATGCAATTCTTCACAGGAAAAATGCAATACCTCATATACAAAGACGTCCCAGTGGATTCTGAAACTTCAGTTACCAGAATTCTAGTGTGAAATGTCTTTGTATTGCTGGGAATCCTACTCTTCTGTCCAACAGCAGTCTCAGAAGAGGGTGCAGAAACAGTCCCAGAGTCTTGTCTTTGCCCCTGGGTGCAGTAACCTTATTGCATGACCACATGTGTTTTAAAAATACAGAGAAAGGGACCGAGTCAATACTCCAAAGCAATGTCCATGGGCATGGTTAGAAACAACCGTCCAAGTTCAGCTCTCCCGCCCACTCTGGATCATGGGAAATCCCTTCTCACACCGGGTGTTGTTGCATTAAACGGCAGCAAAAGGCCAGAGTAGGGGCTGGGTGGGGCTGTGGCCGTCCCGGCAAGGTCTGCAGGCTAAAGCCAGAGCTGCCTGGCAGAGGCCAGATGTGTGGCTGACGTGAGCATCCGATTCAGCCTTAATTTTTTGGAGCAATGCCAATGCTAGGCTTTCAGTTTGGGGGATTTTTCTCTTGAAAAAATTACGATCACAGTAAAGATAAAAAGGAGTGTTTGTGTGCCTTTTTTGAGTGTGTAGGTGCGTGCAGCTACCAAGACTCGTAGAAAGATTAGATACAGCATCAGTAAATGATGCCCTTTTTAAAATTTCACACTTAATTTAAAGCTGTAAATTCCCATTTAAAACATTTTGTTCACTATGTGAACTATAAACAATTTATAGGACAACGGGTCCTCTGAAAGCAAAGCATTGTTTCTGTGAGTAGACTGGCATGGTGGTTGCGTGACCTATGTATATACGAAGTGGTTAACAAAATAAGCACACTTGTTTATCAAAATATTATATAGGGTTATCTTCTACAAAAGGCATCCCTATTTTTTTCTTTTTGTGTGTGTAATGACTTAATACCAAAATATTATTAGATACATCAAAAGACACCCACAGGTGCATGTTCTGCAAGTCAAGAGTATGTTAAATGTATTGTGTTGCATTTACAAAGAGGAATGATTTTACACAGTTGATGCTAAAAACATTTTATAAAATACAGTGTCACAAATGAAAAAATTAGGACATACACGATAACTGTAGCTGAATAATTACATTTGTGCCCTAAACTTACAAAAGCCATAAAAGTCACAGATAGGACATGCTTTTCACTGAAGAATTTCCTGACTTCTTGGTTTCTGTGTCATCCTTAATGCTATCTAAATGCTGTTTCAGCCTGTGAATTGAATTTTCTTTTAATTTGAGCAGCTCATATATTCATTTGTCGACACTCTATCTTCATCAATCAATGCATTATGCTAGGCAGCTCCATCTCCTCCTGAAAGGTAGCCTTGGATTATGTCATGGCTCAGTTCTGTAATGGCCCCTACAGAGATAACGAATTCGCACGGGTAAGCGGATCATTTACCGATGGGGGTGGGATGCTGTTTTGAGCATATCATTTCCGTCTGCCAGAGGATGATTCCATTTGCAAAAATCGATCTCCTGGAGGAGGATTTCTTAGCTATGGTAAGCACTCTGTAGGCACAGCGTAGCAGAGTGTGTCTTCTGACAGGAGAGGAAGAAGAGATCACATTGCTGCTGCTGCCCCCAGAAAGTCGAGGCTGTGGGGATGGGTTTACATCTCTTCACACCGAGGCTGGAGAAAGGAGCAAGGATGGGGTAAACAAGCCTTTCCTTCTCATAGCAAGAGGTTGCAGCTCAGCAGGGCTGAGAGGAGGAACACACCCACATGTTGGGGTGGCCTGGTGCAAGCACAAGCGTAGTTAAGCCACTTCTGAAAAGGTTCAGCCCCACTATGACAAATTCTGTTAGACGCCGAAGCGTGCACTGCTGTGAGGTGACCTCTTTTAAACAGCTTTCGGATTCAGCTTAATGGCTCCCAGAAACCAATGGAGACCGCATTTAATTAGTGTGAATAAAATTATGCGTTTCATCAGCTGTAGACAATAGCAATCACACATATCACAATGAAAAATTATGCACTTCGAGCAACTTTACTTGTGTGGCGTGGAGTTTGGCAAGAGGGAGTGCAGCTGGATGCCTAAGAAAGTACTCTGCGGGGGCTCCCCGGGTGGACCAGGAGCAGACGCATACCAGTTTGATCAGAGGAAGCCTTAGATTGCCACAGGCATCAGTAAACAAGGTAAAGTCGATCTTGCATATTACATCAGTTATCATATGTCAGCAAGGACAAATTATGCACAAAGCAAAAGGAGTCACAGAGATAGCTGATCAACTTAGGGGCTATACGTATTTGCACTCCCTGCCAAAATTTTTCAGAATTGCATCCCCTCCTGTTCCAGTGTTTCCCCCCCTTAGTGATGAGAAGCAAAAGACAGCGGTGAGTTTGCAAGAGCAGGACAGTATCTCTTTAAGTAGTCTGGGAGCTATTGAGTGGAATCACAGAATCATGGAATGGTTTGGGTTAGAAGGGACCTTAAAGATCATCTAGTTCCAATACCCCTGCCACGGGCAGGGACATCTTCTGCTAGACCAGGTTGCTCAGAGCCCCATCCAACCTGTCACTGGATTTCAAGAGTGGCCGTGTACGTGTGTAGCTCAATAGTTATGGGTTAAGCAGAGTTTCAAGGAACTCACCGAGTCCTGCCATTTCTGTTTATTCTCAGTGCTGTGGGAAGAAGAAAGACTCGTTCAGCATATTTGAAATCATAAATTTTATTTGCTGTAGAACTGGACCTCCACAGACTTGTAGTCTGTTCCCTCGGCGCAACCAGCATCATACTGGCATTTTCTCTGGCTCCTCCGCTCACGTTGATTGTAACAGGAAATTCGGGTGCAATCCTGGTCCTGGTGACATATATGAGGACGTATTGCATTGTTCACGCAATGGGAGGAGGACAAGGTGTTTCTGTTTAACACCAATTACTGATAACAGGCAGACATTTTGTTCAGTGTCTTTTCATGTACATTTTTGGAGAAACACATATATTTTTTCTCTCAAGGTCCACCTTTGCTGTCATGTATTGGCATATTGTATGTCACTGTTCAGTGTGCATTGTGTCACAGTGTGATCATATCAGCTGTCATAAAGGATAAGCTAATATGACAACTTGTGTCCTAATGCAGTTTGACAAGATGAAATTTGCAAAAAACAAACATGATTCCTGCCAATACCCACTGGTCACAATGACTTCAGGTGTACCTCCATTAATTAATCACTAACGAGTGATAGTTTCCTGATTAGCTGCCAGAAACAGGGCACAGTATGCGTATTGTATATCTATGTGACATATTTCAGGCTGGCATACAGACTTACAGAGATATTACCTGTATACCATGCAATTCTTAACAGGTTATGCTGATTATTTTTTCTGGTTCTTGCAGGTGGGCAAAAATATGAATTGACTGGAACAGCTTTTTCTTTTTGAAACACATGAATCAATCTGAATTCTTTGAAATTGCATTATTCTGAAGAGTATTCATAAATCTTGGAGATATAATTTATATTTCAAAAAATCTATATTTTGTGAAAGACAGTTTAAATTTGCACCTGAGACCATTACAGTTTCTCTGAAAAGAAATTGGATAACAAATTGAATGGATGGACTCTCATTAAGCATAAAATTACTCAACAAGAACTATTCTGAATCAATTAATCATATGTAACAGGACTTTAATTTTCTGGCATTCTCAAAATCAAAAGTAAGTATTAGCATCATTTTTCATCACAACAAATGTGATTACTTTTATTTACAGCTGATGAAATACATGATTTTAGTTACAGTAATTAAATAGTGGCTCCACTTTTTTTCTGGGAGCCATTAAATTGAATCCTAAGGTTGTCTAAAGCAGATTGTCTCACAACAGTGCCCTTCCAGCCTTTACTTTCCTCCCTATACACTTTCCATGAGCATGGGCAAAAAGAATTGGAAAAAACAATTTATGACATAGCAATATACTGTGACACATATCTGTAGTTTAAAATAAGATTTGGTTCCAGGTGCTTTGCA
The DNA here is from genome assembly GCF_000687285.1 of Phaethon lepturus. Lineage (NCBI taxonomy): Eukaryota > Metazoa > Chordata > Aves > Phaethontiformes > Phaethontidae > Phaethon > Phaethon lepturus. The sequence goes on along the minus strand of NW_010563949.1, from coordinate 21,741 downwards.
GAGAAATACCATCACCCTTTCTGTTTAATCATACTTCATGTGTGACTGTTATGAATAGATTTTCTATTTGAATATATTATCTTGTTAATCAGTGAGGTTTGGATTTGTCCGCAAGTTGTTTGATTTAGCATTATCAAAAGAATCCAAATTCTTGACACCTGGATCTGCCAGCTATCAAGACAGAAGATTATTCAAGGACAGGCAGGTAAATTTCCCATGGAACATTAGTTGTGGGATTGGAGGAGGCTGCCTTGACACCAACAAAAGCATTTTACTTACATTGATTCATCCAGCAAGGAATGTTAATGATTAGGATAGGTAGAAATATAGTTCCTGTTTGTTGTCCTGTGGAAACAAATGTTTCCAAAGTCCATTTTGAAGAGAATTGTCTTGATATTGTTTCAGATTCCAATTAAATTAAAATTTTGAAATGTTAAACAGAATGAGGAAAGGGTTAAAGAAATAAAACACTAAAGCTAGCAATCCATTTCAAATTATATTGTAAAAAAACCCACAATCAAGCAGTTCTGGTTTTGACCAGCCTCGCTTACAGCATTTACTGTGATAAATAAAATGTAGTGAACACCACAACCCACCCCCTCATGCCTGGCACACACATTGCCAAGGCAGCTTAAGGAAATACCAAATGCAGCTCTGAATTCTCTGACCAAAACACGATTCTAGTACACTAAGCATTTAAAGCCCTCTACGTTTGGAGAATTAGGGTTGTGAGGCATTTTTAATGCAAACCATGCCTGGCTTCCAAAGTAATTGGATCTCTCTATGCCAGTACAGTGATCCGTTTCATTAAAGAAGTAAGACTATCCCGTTTTGGAAGTACAGCATTACTTTAGAGAAACTTATAAGGACACCATACCAGTTACATTTTTCAGTTTGTATATTTCGAGGAATGTGACAGAAACATTATTTACTTATTTAAAGCAATCAGGAAAGGCTATTTGTCTCTTCTAGTATGGCTTATACAATAATTCAGTTTACATAATTAAATCAAATTAATTTTCTGTCTTTTGCTAACTTCTGTTGACTTCTTCTGTTATGGTGTGAACAGTTTGGTTTTATTTGTTCCTGAATTCTAATATTCTGTTTCCCTTGTACTGTTAGTGTGTATACATAAGGCCAATATTCTGTGCCTTTCAATAGCTCCTTAGTTTGTCATAACAGGGAATATCTTACATCACAGCCAATTTCACTGATTATATGCAATTTACAGAATATGCAGGTCATTCAGGATGGGTTATGACTATATATATGTGAATACTTACTTCTTTTTGTCTCTGCTGGCTGCTTTAACAGAAACCATATGAAGTCTTCACTAGCCAAATTATGGACTTGGACCTAACTTGACACCGAGACATGCTTTGTACCCCTTATGATACTGCTCTTTGAAGAAATATTTTAGTACCCTTGGAACTGGCCAAAGCAGCAAGAAGACAAAAACTAATCTCCTTTAAGCTTGAGAAAGTTTGAAATAAATGCTGATGTGTACAGTAGGTTAAAATTAAACCAGGTACTTACAATGCTCTTCCATCAGCACAAAGTTCTTGATTTAGAAGGCCTTGAGGTAGATGGTTAATTACTTGCTGAACCAGAGTCAGAATGCTTATGCAGAAACCTTTACAAATTTGGCAGAGAAAAAGTTCAGGGGAAATATGTCACTAGCTTGGAAATGTCTATGACACTTTTGACAAAATTAATAGGGTAACTCCTGTATCCGTGGGAGGTACCACATTTTCATGCCTGTGGCCCACAGGTTATCAGTGGGCTTTTAAAAACGTTCACACACTGCTTCTCCACCTTCAATTCTTCCAAAGCAAGACTGTTTGTGGGAGGATAATATTGGGATCTTACCTGTGGGGCAGGCAGGTGTGGATTTAAAAGGTGTGGAGTGATTAGCTGCTGTTCATCACCCACTTGCTGCAGCTCTCAAGCTGCCTCCAGATGACAGGTTTGGGGGCAAGGGGGAGCTAAGGGATTAAAAAGCCTTCTCACCATCATTGCTATAGATGCCAAGACCCATTTGTGTCAGGGCTGTGCTGGGCAGTCTCAGTCTTCTGGGTGGTTGGCCCCAGCTGAGTATCCTCCATGGCCAGTTGGGTGCCAGCAGAGCCTCATCCACGGCATCCAGCTTCCACTCTGAAGGGAGCAGCTTGGCCTCTCCTGGGGCACCAGCCAGCCCTTTGCCCAGGCGCAGGGCCGCTGATGGGCTTTCGTTCCCACGGGAGCTCTCAAGGAGCCAGCAGCAATGGTAGGGGAGAGAGAAAGGCTCTCACCCCAGGCAGCCGGGGCTTTCCCACGTGGCCAAGAGCTCTCTTCCTGCATGGGGAAGCCCATCAGACTGATGGACCGTGGCAGGTTATCCAACAGCTTGCTTTCAAGGAACAGTAAATTTAAAGGAATGTGTGTTCTCTGAATTAACAGTTGTATATATCAGAGTGCAGCACTCCTCCACAGGTAAGTGCCTTAGTAAGTGAGAGAAAGGCTCTAGAAAGATGCCCGAAAGAAAGTCCTGGTACACACACATGTCTCTGACTAGCTCCCATCACCAGTGAAGAGGTCACAGTGTGGCTCCACATTGTCTTGGTCAGGGAGGAGTAGCAGGAAGGCAGGGGAGACTGGATCAAGTGCAACTCCGACGCTGCTTTGCCCAATAAGAGTTTGGTTGCAGCGTCCAGGGAGAATTTCTTCCCTAGGGAGGCTGGTTAGGTCATGCTTGCTGCTCAGATGATAACTCAGGATCCAGTGGGGTCTTGTATTGATTAGCAGAAGATTTAATTTCACCCTGATTAAGAGAGAGCAGATGAAGAAGGATGTTGAATAATGCTACAGGCACGTATCAACTCCTAGGCAAACATTCCTTTTAATCTACTGTGGTGAACAACCCATGCAGTCAATTTTGACTCCCTTGACATTTTTTTCTGAAGGGCTTTTCTCCGTAAATCTCCCAGGCTCTTGTTTTTTATAGTGACATTGTCCCAAATGCAGACAGAAAACAGCCTTGCTGCTGCTATTCATTGGAGTCTACACTTACTTATCTCATCCAACCAACTTTGTATTCTTTTGTAAATTTCATATAAAAGTACCCTGTAAATATGTTCTTAATAGTGACCAACTTGATTTTTAGGAAGGCAAGTCATAAATGTTAGTCATTTAAAAAAAATAATGTTTTGCTAGTTTTAAATAACTGTGCATATTTTAATGCACTGAGTCATATACAAATGTAATTAAAAGATATATTATCTTCCTCTCGCTGGGAATATCACTCAGAAATGAGAAGGATAACATTTGTCTCCTGTGAATAACTATTCAAAAGATTGATTCATGTCAAATGTTGGCTTTTCTGGGGTTGTCTGCAGCAAGCTGAACTCTAACACAGGATGGCATCTGTGTGTTTACACATTTCCCATTCCCTAGTACAGCCACTGCCATGAGAAAATTGCTGAGATACGTCTGAGCTAACATACATGTGACAGCTGCTTCCAAGGGCTATAAAGGTATGTACTAGTTTAAGGAACACTTTCTTAGACATAGAGCTGTTGTTTGAAATGTGAAAGAACCCACCACATACAAAAAGATGTGGACAGCTGCAACTGATGGAAGCTACCAGCCACACAGAGGGCTGTTCTCCTTCAACATTTTATTTATATTTTATTATATTATATTTATTACAACATTTACACAAATGTGGATACTTAAAGATTTCTATCAAAGATTTTAGAACATTTTGCTGAAAGTGGGCTCATAGATACACGCAAGAGTTCATATATTATATATGACTATAATCAGAACAATGGTACAGAGACATATTTTCTAATTAGAGATGTATACATAATTTAAAGAGAAAAAAACCAACAGATTGCACACTAGGCATTTGAAAGAATTTTGTTGAAGTGCCTTTGACTTTTAATGCTTATCATCATGCTGATTTGTGAAGAGTAGAGCTGGGTCCACATTTAATACCTTTGTGTCTTTATCAGATACAGGTACAGTTCCTATGTGTCTTAATAAAACAGTAGGAGGAGGACTTCCAATCTAGTCCATGAGAGCTACTGAAAAGCTCCAGAATATTTGGAAAAACATTCCTAATTTATTCCATTTACAGTTATTTCTTTAATTTTCCTTTTCTGTTGTCAGAAGAAACATAAGACTAAGGAACACATCCAAGTAATAAATATACACTCAATTTATAACACCAGAAAGAGTAATATTAGCTGGCTCCATGCAGGAAATCTCACTCAGGAAGATGTTTGTTGTTTTTTGCTGTTGTTTTTTTCCTCTTCAACTTTTCCCTTTTCCAATGGACTCTTTTCTTCACTGCCTTCTTACTGAACTCCCTCCTAGGTTTGTCACATAAGAATAGCTTGACCATATTCAAGATGCCAGATTATCTGGAGGGTTACACTTGGAAGAGGAATAAAACTCACCTCTTGACTTCAAGCAGACAGAAAAACACACCTTCATTTAAGTCTCTCTGAGTCCTTTTTGGGTAGAGACTTGTGTGGCTCCATAGTGGACGCTATCACTTCACCTCTCTCCCGGTTCTTCCAGGTGGGGAAAGAATGTGAATAAGGTTCTTCAGGGACCTTTCTTCCCAACTAGACAAGGGGAATAGGTACGCTAGCAATATAAAACATTACTGCGTCACCCACATTGTGCATCCCCTGGTCAGGACCAAACCAAATACATCTGGGGGCTTGCGGGAGACTTTCAGTTGGATAGATTGAGGGCCTCCTCTAGCACAATTTCCCAAGTATTTGCAGGTTCAGTAAAGCTCTTTATTACGGTCCTCCTCCCTGTTTACTTCTCCTAAGCTAGCAAAGCACATTTGCAAGACAAGTTGCTGCTGGTTGGAGCACTGACGCCAGTAAGGGGTGGAGTGGCTGCCAAGGTTGTGCAAGGCTCTGTGTCGTGCCAGTGACAGCAGGGACCAAGGTCACCCACCGTTCAGCGGGGGCGAGCCCGGGGGCCAAGCCAGCACCACCAGCCAGGGGCCCAGAGCAGGCTCTCATTTCTGGGCTATGGGTCAGCACAGTCATCATCTTCTCCCCCTTCTCTCTTTTTAATTTAATACAGAGGGTGACATTTTGGCTCAAAGTCAATAGTTTTTAGCATTGATTTCAATGTGGCAAGAATTTAATCCAAACCCTTCATGCCTCGCTGAGGACAATAACACAAAGAGCACTATTTTGGAGCAGAGAAAGGCATCATGTTTGCCAGCAACTTTATTGTGTTTGGGGGGGTTTCATGAAGTAGTTGCCCACCCACTTCTTTATTAAATGTTAGTTTGACTTTTGAAAGTTTTATAAGCTACAATATAATAATAATTAAAAGTTTGTATGCAATTTCCAAGCTGGTTTTCATTCCTTAGGGAGTATTAATTCTGGTTTAATTTGTTTTTCATCTTCATTGTGCAACAAAACACAGTTTGTTTTTAAAAGGAGGATCAAACTGATACTGCAATATGCGTACATGTGTTGGCAGGCATTTCTTGAGGAGGGCTGCAGCCCATGAACTTGGACTTCAAACAACAAATGTGCAGAGCTCACATGAACTTGAAGTTGCCCTTTTATTTGTGACATCCATAAACATTTATGATGCTTTGTTTTTAATCCCAGTAAGGCTATGTTGTTACTCTGGGTCTTTTAATAGCATCTATTTATATTGTGAAATCATGACAACTGTGTTGTCTTCCCGTAAAGCCAAAGGTTGAGGGTCTGCTACAGCAAATGCTGACACATGTGAATAATCTCACTCGTATGAATAATCAGATTGATTTTAACAGGGAGGTATCTTTAGGGTCAGGCTCCCAATATTTTGACATACTTCCTGAAATGTGTTGTGGATAGGAGTCATTGACTTTCACATGGTGATAAAATGCTCTGAACACACCAAAAAACTTCCCTCCAAAAGATAGGAATCTGTTTGGGTTATCAGGTTTTAACTATTACAATTTTATTTGTTAGCTTTCTTTTCCTGGATACAAGTAGTGTTGGAAGAGCGCTTAGAAGTGATCAAATAGAATTGGTGTTAATCATTTCTATAAATTAGTGTATGGAATATTCCTCTCCCCTCCCCCACAAGCCTGTGTGTAACCGCATATTTGGAGATCTCAGTGTATTTTTTGTCTTCATCTTATGGGAAGAAATGATGGAATTAATTACTGTTACAACAGTGATATATTGCATTTAATCATTTATATTGTTTACAGATCATTGCTATGATTAAATAGACAAATGTGTATGAGAACACTCTTTTTAATGATAAGAACTATAAAAACTCATGCTTCCTACAATAAATATTATTCTATTTTTAAGGATACACCTAGCTGTAGTGCCTCTGGAGTGAATGTACTGTGAAAGTAAGTGAAAGAGAGATACAAAATTCCAAATATACAAGGCATATATAAACTTGAAGGTATTCAGTATAAGCACCTTGCCTTATAGAGAGAATTTCCTAATTGTCTGGTGAGATACTACAATGATCCTTGGAAAGGTTTTTATGAATAAACCAATCCAGTTTTTCCTGTTGTTTGCACAAATTCCAGCTATGTTAGAATGCAAATCTTGCAAAAACTTGTCTTGGAAAATCATGTCATGAACAAATTGGCTTTCTGCTTTTTATTGGGATGTATTCAAGGGTTTGCCATGTTGCATTCTGAACCTTATTCTCCAAATATGTATTCTATGCCTGTGAATTAACTCCTACAGTTAAATTAGGGAGAAACTTTACATACATTTATTCCTCATATGAAGGTGGAAAAGTTTTGGAAGAGCTGGAGTGTAGACGGAAATCTATGAACATCAGTATCTTTTAAATTTGTAAACATGTATTAGTTATTTTCTTCATGTTACCTTGCTATCCCACTTGAAACATTTCCTTAAGTAATAATGCCACAAAACTCACAAAGGACCTGCAGTCTAGGTGTCATAATCTTCCTGATAGTGAAAGGAACACATTTTCCATTAACGTGGAGTCATGTGCATGGCCTGTCCAGTGGTACACAATGTCATTTAAGACATTCCATCATTCCCTGCTTGAACACTCTTCTCTAATCTGATGAGGTACCCAGGGAAGAAACAATGATAGTCAAGGCATTAAAATGTAATCAAGATATGCAAATTCATATCTAAATGTGATTTGCTTGGAAAGAGAAATTAATCTAGGCATGGTCAAATAAACAGTGTGTAATATGGATAATTAATCACCAAATTAGCAGCTGTAGTCCCATGAGAAGAGTATGCAAATGAAAAAGGCCCCCATCTGCAGTCACAATTAGACTACTTAATACGAAACTCTAAAAAAAACACAGTCCCTGGGGGCACCATAAAACAAGAGAGTCAAACTTAGTGGGTCATCCTCCAAGTTTCACGACAGATTTTGCAAGTACTTTATTTTTCCTGATTTGCAGAAACTGGTTTATTTTCCCACCAGCATACCAGGCTCATTGAACAACCTGCAACCTTGAAATGCCACTAATGTTTCTTTACACAAGACTAAACTTCCATTCATACAGTCTAAATTAGCAGTTAAAAGAGGTAGGGACTAGAGGGTAAATCTTCAGCCCTGAGGCTTGGTCCGCATAGCAGGGATGGATGCTGCAGATGTATGTTAGGTGTCTTCTGTCTTCTGTGCATGGAGAGGTTATCTCCAGCAATTTCAGTTACTGCTTTGCACTTGCATTTCAATAACAGATTAGTCATCTCTTTTTTTTTTTCTGAACATATTTCTATTTTTCACATATTTCTATTTTTTCCTGAAAATACTTGTTCTACCATTTCTGAAAATCTAATCAAGACATTTGCTTTCCACTGGTTAATTCAAGCCAATGAGGCCAAAGATGCCTCATGTGGACTAGGTTGGGGTATGGTACTACCTGGCCCATGACACCACATGATCTCCCCTGAGGCTTGTGCATTGCACTACACCCATGGCCCAGCATGGAATATGTAAAATGTTGTCCAACTAGGAAACTTGACTCATAGGTGAACAGAGCTATTCAGCATTTGAAACACAGCTTCCTTAAGACACCTGTCTAGTTCAGACACATTCAGCTTAACCCTGACTCAACACAGAGTGAAATATGTTGAATTTTCTGAATACAAATTTTAGACTTCTTTAATGAAAAATTGCAGTATCCTGACTTTTGTCTTCATTTATGGTGAATGCAATTGTTCAAATACCAAAATTGGAGAGGGACCTGAATTTCCATCTCCTGATGAACTCCACATCACTAGTTCCATGGGAACAGCCTGTTTTGGGAATGATCTTTGTACAATGCAGGCAAGAAATTCCTCAATGCATCCTCAGCCAAGAAAAGAAGAGCTTCTCACATTGAGTCTCTGTGTACCAATCGACATAAGCACTTATGGGTGGAAGACACCTTTGAAAACACATCATTGTGACAACCTATCTCAAGATAGACCTGTCTTAAACTGTCCCTGGAAGTGAATAGAAGTTGAGTTTGTAAAAAAGAGGAGTTTGCTGTTATTCTTAAATGTTTGTGTTAGTCTTCTGTTGCTCTTGATGCTGATTGGCTTTTAGTTGCTCTCTGTATGTTCAGAATAAATTGCACTCCTTTTACTTAATTTAAAGTTGTAATTCCTTCTTGTGAAGATATTTGTGCACCCTTTTGGTAAGATTTTCAAGAACTTCTTTTAAAAGTTACATAACACTTAAGTTTTAAGGCACAGTAATAACTGCTTTCAGTGTAGAATAGCCTACCTTTCTCCCAGGCAGCTGACACACTGCATGCAATAGTTTCTTGTGTTATCAACGCAATGAGGTACATGCTTCTTGCAAACTACAGTATAAGCTTTCTTGGTAACGTAGATTTTGTCTTTGGACCTGAGTAAATATGAACCAAGAATAACATCAAAGGGGAAGCCCCAGTCACACTATAAGATCAGGATTGCAGAAACTACCATATAAATTTTTGTCTTCACTGATGTTTAGCCCCAACCAAGAGGTTGTTTCTCATCAGTCCAAGTCACATGAATCCCTGCTTTCATGATGTCATTTAGCCCACTCCAAAGCTTCCAACATTGCCTTGTATTTTGTGCAAGTGCAGCACTAAAATACACTGAAGGTTTTTACATGCTGTGTCAAGCAAAGCGTTCCGTAAAACGATGGGTGTGCAGCTTGTCTCCTGCAGGCTATGGAGAAATTGCAGAAAATCAGAACACAGGGAAAAAGAAGTGTGGGACTGCAGCTGGCAAATTTCTTGAGCTTTGCTGAGCTTAAAGCCAGGATGTGTTTTTAGATGCCGACTAAGATGTAAGACAAACAGACAAGAAGATAAGCAGTCAGTTTTCATCCCTGGAAGTTCATCAGGCTTGGGCTGGACTGTCCCTGATGGCTATGAGCTTGTGGACTGTTAATGAAGGTATTTCTTAAAAGGCCGTGAACAGCTGTGACTCAGACGGGAAGAGCATGGCAAGGTTTGGGTGCCCTGTTGGTGAGCAGCTCCGCTGGAGTTGCAAAAGCTATTTGCTCAGTAAGGTTATCACCCTTTGTGGGTAAGGTACAATGCAAATCCATTTCCCCTGAAATGGAAAATTCAGGCAGTACCGAAGCTGCGGATTTATGAGGCAATGAGAACCGGTCACAACCAAATTGTAACCCAAAGATTTTCCTGGCCTATACGAGCCTTGCTGAGTTTCTTCTTGTCTGGATAACTCTTCCTATCTTGCAACAAACGGTTGGGCTCACAGCTGCATGCTGCCCATGACTTTCAAAACGAGTAATTTCAGAGAGGGACTGCCCGGGAGTCCTGGCAGAAACGCTCCTTCAGCCATCTACCTCATCTGACAGTCCCCAGTGCAGTTAATCGAGCAATGCCCTTTTCTCATTTAACATGCCCAGCGTTGCTGCGACTGTAACACGTCAGCAATTACACTCTTAACTACATAGGTATACGCTAACCATATGATGGGCCGAGTTCTGCTCGCTGTTTAAATGTGGAAGAATCTTTTTTGTAAGTAAGCCTACCCTGCCACTGAGAAAGAGAACCATTAATATGCTTGTTATACAAACGCCAGCAACTGATCAAACTGAATTATTACCTTTTATATAACTGCTGGTTACAGTTCAGCAAAACATAACTCCAAATGAAATAAGAAACCTGCAATAAGGACGCAAGGGAACAGGCAAAGTAGATTAACTGGTAAGACAATGATATTGACAGTATTTTCTTAAATTATTATTAGGTAGAAAATGTTATCCAGCACATCTGAGCAGTGTTTTGAGGGAAAATGACTCTCGCCAGGGAAATATTTTAATTAAGATAAAATTATTAGATTGCTCTGAAATTCTTGGATTTATAGTTTTGTCACAGTATTATTTTTCTACTAGTAGTGTATACAAGTTAAAAAAAAATCAAGCAATAATTACTTATGTGAAGAATACACTACCTTGGCAAAAGTGCACAAGTAGGAGTTAGTTGTTTAGTTTCTATTTTGTATATCAGAAATGCCAGCAGGAACAGGAACACACCAAGAGGAACAGCTTTCCAAACAGCCTGATTACTGAATCTGATTACTGATGCACATTGAACATTTTCATCCTTCCAGTGCCCCCATTTTACAATAATAAAGCATCAGTGCTGATAGGAAAAGATTGGACCTGATGTCATATCTGGAAACTAATTTAATGGGAAATTGGATACTGACAAAGTGATGATGATTTATTTTTAATGGCAGATGCCTCATTAGTTATGATTTATTTAGATGACCTTCCCAGTCCTATGGTATTTTGTTCTATGGTGTTTTCCTCCTCTCTGCACCCCACTCCCTCGAAAATCCCGTACACTCCAAAAAGAGCAGAAGTAAATACTGGTGCCTGATCCTGCAGACCTTTACTCCTTTTGGTTAGATCCATTAATTTCTGTGATCTCGTGATTCTCATGTATGGAATGAGCACAAGACAGGCCCCTGGATCTTTATTATAAATCTCTATGTATCCCTCATAGGATGCTTATTATCAAGTATCCTGAGGCAACAAAAGAAATGTTGTTCTTTTTGATTCATTTTTTTTCACTTGACTTACTTGGATTTTCAGTTTGGTGGTGAAAGTGACACTTTGTTTTGCCAGAAATACATTGAACTCTCTCCCTGGTTCTCACAGGAATTATGAATGCCATGTTTGAGTCATAATTTAAAGTGCACAGCTTTTGATATTTGTGGATTTATTCTTCCAGAGAAATTGAGTTAATGACTGCTTGTTTAAACTGGGAGTCTAAGAAAACAACCCAGAGGTTAATACCTGGTCTGCATTAAGTGACAAGAAGAAAAACAGGACAACAACAAAAATCTAGCATCTTTGTTTCAGGAGCAGGGCTGGCAGGCTCACAGATAAGTAGAGGCAGAAAGGGTCGCCTTCTCTTCTCTGATGTCTCAACTCTCTCCAGAGATATGAATCCCAGCCACTGCAATTGAGAAGTAGCAGCTTCCAGTGTCAAACTACATGGCGATCCTTATAATCCACTTTTTAAAAATAAGTCTAGTTTTAACAGTGTCTTTCACTATTTTTCCCCATCTACTGGTCTATCCTGTTAAGGGAATTAAAGTGAATTGAAGTGTGATTGATTTTCCTGGGTTCCTTATGCTGATTTCAGAGAGATCTCTGATAGCAGGCATTCTTACTATACCAGCCCTTGTATTTTTTTCAAAGCTACACTTTATATTTAATAACCCATACAATTTTGCAGCCTTCCTTGAGCAAGCCAGCATGAATGTAAGTCCTCTGAAATTCTGTTGGGTTCTTGTTTTGATTGCAAAAGTATTCAAGGAAACAGTTTGTAATGCATATGAGGGAATCTCCTGTCTTAGCAGACAGATCTTTTTGTATAAGCCCCAAATCTTATTTTTGCTTTTTCTTGTCATGTCATTTTTATCAAATAACTTATTTTTCAGTGTTCATTGCCAGTTTCTTATAGGTATATCTAGTTGAACATTTTCTAAACCTTGCTAAGAATAGAAACCAGTCATCACAGCATTACAGAGGGACTTCCATCCCACGACGTTAACCTAGTACAACCTACTTAATGTTCCTGGTCCCAGGGGTAGAATTCAAATCACAGCCCCAAATCACTGTAGGCTGCAGAAAAGATTTTGCCGCAGCTTTAGTTCTGGAAGCTCAGGGCTTCCCTGGCTTCACGTAGTCCCCAGTGAGCACAACTGGTCACTCAGCACAGCAGCCAGTGCAATATTAAACACCTTGCTTCCCGGTGTGCTGCTGGCTGTGGGCACTGACGTACTTTAACCTCCTAAGCTGGAGTGCCAGCTGGGTTTAGAGACAACCTGAGTACTTCTGTATGAGAAAGGTAGGCACAGTCTGGAGCTAGGTGATGAGAATAACGATGTGTCCTAAATCTCTAGTGCACTTAGCTCCTTGCTAAATGCTTCAGCAAAATGATTCTACCTATTTAAGCTGGTCTCCCAAATCTGCCCCTGAAAGTAGGATCATAAACTCTTCCTCTAAAAAAATGAAATAGAGATGGTGTTTTCTCAAATCAATTCTTGCAGGTTAAATTTATGCAGTGGGGGCAGGAGGCCGGGATCCCCTTTGTCCACTCCTGCCCTTACACGCCAGGTTGCAGAGCTGTATTCCCTCTTGTACTCACAGTTTCAACAGATATGATCTCCTTCCCCCGTATCCTAATGCTCTGAGCAGGAGAAATCATTAGGGTAACAGGGAACCAAACTGTGATTTTCCTCTACCTTGGTAAATGTTTGAGCCATTACAGGAAGGAGCAGCGCAGTCTAGGTCTATTACAAGTGCATTTCATATGGGGCCTGGTGGCCTCAGAATGAGGTCTCAGAGCAATCTGAGTCAAATTCATGAAATCACATTAAAAAAACTGTCTTTGGATTTTGACTTAGGTAGGTTATGAGATGCTGACTGCTCTCCAACTGTTTTTGACCGAGTGTCAAAACTTGCATGTCTTTTGTTGAAATGTTTTCTTTTGAAAGTTTGGTTTTCAGTGTTTGGCTTTGGGATAACTCATCAGATCTTGCTGAAGAAAGATGACCCTTTCCAAGAGTCATTGTAGAAAAATGATTACTCAGATGTATTTATGTCCTCAAAGCCCTACAGAGGAGGAATTTTTTAGTTCAACGTGTCTGAGAACACAGACTTACCTCATTTAAGAGTATTTGTGCCTGTACTTATTTGCCAAAACCTGAGTTTCAGATTCATTTTTTCCCTGTGGAACGATTGATGATAGCATCTCTTACCTTCCCTGAGGTACTGGTTCCACAGGTTTCACTGTTTATCAGCAGTCCTTTCTTACTGTGATTGCCTGGGGTTGCCTACTTCACAGCTCAGGACTCACCTTTGCCACCGAAGAAACACCCATGAGCAGCAAAACGGGAGTGCATCTCCCAAGCAGGAGCAGAGCTTGCTTAGAGCGGAGCTGTGTGGACCTTCTGCTGGGGCAGTAGGCTTGCCTGTGCCCTATGCCCACAGATGGCATACCCCAAGGTCTCTGGCTGCAAGGCAAGTGGCACAGCGCTTGTAAAAGAATGACACAGCAGGAACAGTTCCTGTCTTTCTTGAATAAACGTAGCCAAATTATTCAGAGTGCTGCAGAAAAGATCTACTGTTGTCTCCATATGGATTGCTCTGGCTTTTTTTCTTAGCTACTGTTTATTAAATATTGTTGCACAAACGGTAGTTCCAAACAGAACTCCAGTCCTTGCAGATTTTCCGTGGCAATAGAAACAAAGATATTATTTAATATCGTTTTGCCATTTTGAGATCCAAGGGTTTAAAGCGCAACGTGTATGGGAAAAATATCATTCCAATGTGCGTTTTTTCCAATGACTTTATGTTAAAACCTGAAACCAAACATGAACTATCCTCTGGTAATTTAGTAAGAAATAGATTTGAAGTATGAAAATATTGAAAATAATCTTACCATTCTTCATCCCTACAGAAAATGGAGCGGCATAATATATTTATGAAACAAAGGAAAATGAAATGTCTGACAGCACTAGTTCCAGCTGCAAAAAATCCATCAGTATAACATAAAACCAACCATGCCAGACTTGAAAGCCAAATTGGTTTGCAGATCATTCTGAACATTAGCTATTAACATTTTTTTTCTACCTAAAGCCACTTTTCTTGCAAATGGCAAAGCCATTAGTGAGCTGCCAAACTATATTTTCCACTTGATTTCAATGTTGAAGAATCTAGACATAAAAAAATTTGGGTTATCAATGGAATATGAGGAAAACAAGAACTTAAGACTCTCATGTCATTTTTTCTTTCTGCAAACTCCATAATCTTGTCTAATTTGAATAATTATAAGCTTCATAGGGCTGACAAGGTTCACACAGGTAAATCACCATGTTATCTGCTGTATCTCTGATCAGTTGAAACCTTAAAGGTGCACAACTGAACATCAGATTTTTGTCCATTCCCCCCTTCTGTAAATCATTGAGTTGTGCAGTCCTAGGCAAATACAATATTGAGGAAAATACTTGTGATGAAAAAGAACCATGAGTTAAAATTTCATGCCCAGAAAATTCGGTAAGAGATCTATTTGACAATCTCTTCCAACTTGATCTTTATTTTTAAAAGTAGACCCTTTTTGGAACATGTCTTTATTTTTTGATAACTTTTAGGAGTCTTGTCTGCAGCTAATTCATCTCCCTCTCTCTGTTAGCGTGGCACTGTGGATATAATTGCTTATCGTACGAAGTCATCAAGCCATTCTTCCTATCCTTTCAGGTGGATGTATTAGAAAGTGCAATTTATTATATCAAATTATAACATCTTGCCATCCTCCAAAGATCCTTCAGCAGAACATAGAACTCAGCAGCCAAAAGACAGCACTCAAAATGAGTTTTCAATAGTGGGAAATAACAAAATCAGCCTCAAATTTCCTGGAGCTCAAACTGAATTGAGGATTATGTTAATCTTTTTGCATTACAGTAGTAGCTAAAAGACACGATCACATTTTAGGCCTTTTTGTGATGAATACTAGAAAACTATGAGTAAGGATAGGAACCTAAGGTATTTGCACTATGCACAAGAAATGTCTCATTGAGTGGAAGAATGCCTCTGCAAAGTGCTGGGCAGAAATGCTGACATTTTCGTGCATGTGTTCTCAAAACAAGTTAGCATCCTATTGAATCAGCTCTAAAACTTCCTGGAAACAGTGGGAAGACTCCCACTGACTTCGGTAGGCTGTGGCTTTCACTTCTCTATGTGCATATGCAAGTTTCACTCAAGCAAAGTGAATCCATAGAGACCACCACTTACCTCAGAGGCCCCTGCTGAAAGCATGTTGTTTAGCAGAGTGGGCCCAGCAGCAATTTTGTCATACTCTGAACCCCCAGAAGGAGACCTCACTTCCAGCTCCAGCTACACACTACATTGAGCAATGGGTCACAGTGTGGGACTGGTTCCTTGGCTCTCTTTAAAGGAATTAAAACGGTTGTGGGAGGGCTTCCCACGCCCATGGATGCTAGCCAGAAAAGGTCAAGTTACAAATACCGCCAGATCTGCCAGGGTCCTGCAATGTCTGTCCAATTGTATTTTGACAATTCTTATATATTGTTTTATTATATCCTGTAGAAAAGCCAGCTGGGTCTGGGAGGCTGAACTGGGAAAGGAAAAAACCTTATCTACGAATTCTTCTCCTGGAACTTCTCATGTGAAGTTATTTTTGGGAAGGAAGGTTTGACTTTGAGCAGGCTGTGGGAAGAAATCCACTGATTTCTGGGATTTCTATATCTTCTGAAGGAAGCCAGAAGCACTTACGGAGGGGGTCTCTCCCCCCAGTTTGGGCTGGGACATAACACAAAGCAAGCAAAACAGATATCTTTCAGGCTGGCCAGCTCATCCATTCTGTCCCCTAGCAGATGTCAACCAACCATTCCAGTTTCGGGAAATATTTGAAGATGGGATAGTTGTTTTCATTTTAGATCTTATCCAAAAGCCTTACAGATGCTTTCCAGCTCTCAAAGGAGTAACAATCATAATGAAAGCCATAATGAATTTATTTCAACAGATGTAGGTCCAAGCATAGGGCAGGATTTTATTTCTAGATCCAGATGTTTATTTCATTTCTTTGTGTTTAAATCATTTGGGTTCTTCCAGGTAGTGATGATTTTGGGGGAGGAACATGATACCTCAGATCAACCAGTCTGGAGGTGGATTTTCTGTATGTTTTACTTAAAATGAGTCCATCAAGAGCACCAAAAGCATTTTCAGTATCTAGTATGCTGGGAAGGGTTAACTGTTCTTAAACAGAAAACTCAGATGTACTAGGCAGGAAGGACAGAATAAAAGGGAAGGGATGACAGTCAAATCTCTCTCTGCCCAACATCTCCCAGGAGAGAGATGGCCTTTTTTCCTCCAATCTGCTTGCTCTCAGGCCAGCAATTTTTCAGTAGCTTCCTGCACTGCAATAGCCACTATTTTTCTCCTTCAAATCACAAGAGAAATCTTATTTTTACTTTCCTGGGAGGCTTGGCAAGGTGTTTCCACCTTTCCCTGTCCTACCCTGCACTACAAATAATTCCTCTGGCCTTGGCACACTCAGGTGCAGATTTCCATGCTTTTGGGCAGCTATATGTGAACTGGGACAACAGGACAAAGCAAATAGGAGGTCTTCTCTTGCCTACCATAGGGCACTGCATGCTGTCCACAGCAGTACAAGCTGAACAAACCAATATAAGGGATACAATCAAGACAGATTTATCATATTTTTTTTACCTTTTTTTTTTTTTTTTTTTTTTTGAGTGTGAAAGAATGAGGTGTCTGGAAATTAAAATTTGGTTATTATTTTTATTATTTCTCTTTATCATTTATATTATGATACTTGAATACCAGGAATAGGAAGCATCACTGACTGCTTGATCCGCTCTTATCCCCTTTATCATGCATGACTAGCTGTTGCTGGATGTATAGACTACTGGTTTTGGCAGTCATTTTGTCTCATCAAGTAGAGACTCATATTCATGGCCAGAGTAGTAACTTCCCACTCTTACTGACAATGTATGAGCATTCAAGGACCAAATGGTCCTTCCCAAAACATGTTTCTATGTTAGTAAGATAAAGCAATAGAGTAATTGTTAATTATAACCACAGGAATGACCTCTGAAGGTAATGTGATCCAGCCTCTCACTCAGAGAAGGGTTTTCTCATTAGACTACATTGCTTCGGACCTTGTCCTTGCAACTTAAAACTAGTGTACCACTGTAGAATTTCCCACTTCACTTTCTTTCCCCATCATATTGAAGAAACATGTAGATCAAGTGTCTGGAAATTTATTTGGGGGATGCGTTAAGACCATGGTTGGGATGGTCCAGCACTTGCTAGAGGGTATAAAGGCACTTCCATATTCCCTTCATCTCACAGTTTGGTCAACAGCTTTCAGGCACTCGTCCCCTTCACCATGGTCAACATGTAGGACAAGAGTGGGTATAGACATGGAACAAAGGAAATTAGTTTACAAATTGATATACTTTTGTCTTCAAATTCGTCTTCTGTTAGTGCAGTCTTCCTGATTTGCCATGTGGGTAGTTTTAAGTGGAAATTTAGTCTTTATAAACCTTCTTTCAGATTTAAGGTTTACCTGGAATTTATCCTATTATTTATATGGATAGAATTTTCACTTGGTTTTTTTTACCAATGCTAACTTTCCTGCCAAAGTCCTTTGTGTTTATGTCAACTGTTCCCATTCAAGATTGGCAAGGATCTGATTCACTGTTTTTTATTATTTAAGTCGACTTTGTTTTGTCTCTATCTTTCTGTAATGCTGGAGTCAGTAGGAATACATGGGGTGTGTGTCTTAAGACAACCATCATAAATATACACCCCCAGAGTGACCTTTTATTCTGATTTTTCTTTTATTTTTTTAAAGTTTCTATAGAATCAGGTTCAGTGATCTCCAAAATCCAACTCAGGTTATGCAAGTGGTGAGGCAAACTGGACATAAAATCGATGTAATTAGGCACTTTCCAACTTCAAAGCACTTGACAAATTCCAAAATCTCTGCTTTTGGCACATCAAACATCAGGAATGCTGGGAAAGAGTTGTACCACTTGAGTGGTAGCAGATGGAAATGTTAAGTTTGCAGATCATACTGAGTTAGCAGTAACCCTGGTGCCAGAAACACAGGGAAAGCAATACAGATCCAGCAGAGACAGTTCTGTTACCAGCTCAGCAGATGAGTCATTGTGTGACCGAGAGAGTGACCCATGGGATGATTTCAATTACTCGTGTCCCAGTTCTTCTAAAAGAAACAAACAAAAACCTTAGGAATGAGCATAATTTATAACAACCCATCAAAGCCAATTGAGTTATTTGTGTGTTAAATTTTTAACTATCAGCATGCACATTTTCTGGATCAAAATAGTGTGTTTTCATTTTTGGAATTACACATTGTGATGTGATGATTTTTTTTTTAGGGCATGAATCTCCAAAGAGACTATGATCTAAACAGTTGAGTGCCAGTCTCCATCTCTTCATCATATATGTGAGGGCATTTGCCTTTAGCCTTTGATTGCTTCAACTTTCCATCCATATATGTGATCGCAGACCTAGACTTGGCTTCTTTTAAGAATACTGAATAAAACATTAACCTGAGAGTTGCAACTATTAGTTTTAAGGCATGCACAAGATGCGTCACTAAAATCAGCAAGACTTTCCTTGGAACAGTTCAAAGGCAGGGTTTTATCCCATGCAAGGAGTTGCTTGCCAGAGACTTTAATATTCCTAATTTATAGATGCTTCTGTTGTTCTACAACGATTTTACTAGTAGCTAAGTGGATATATCAAGTGCTTATTTTTTTTCAAAGAGGTAATTGTGAACTGGGGTTCTAGAAATACTGCGGTGAGCTCCCTGTGTGAACTAGAAATTAAAGAAATCTCATAAACCAGTATTAAGAAGACATAGCTTTTAGAATAATTTTGGAATCCACAGAAATGTAACCTCTAGAAAACATATTGTAAGTCTGTAAGCATGGAAACACCCATGGGCTCTTTGCTTTGCTATTCTCAAGCAAGAGCATGTGACAGGTGTGTACCCCAAAAAGATACCAGTGAAATAAAAACCACACTGAAGGATGTAGAATGTTCTATGTTATCTTCTAGGCCCATCGTTTGTTCATGTGTATAGGCATTTCCCAAGATAACACAAGGGAAGGAGAGAGGACAGTTCCAAAGCAGAAATACTTTTTTGTAGGGTGGTTTACTCAAGAAGAGGGAGTGGGAAAAGGTGTTAGTAACTTGACCATGTTGGTAGCTCAGAAAATCCAGAATAATGTAAAGATTCTTCAAAAAAACTGAGGTTCAAACTGGAAACAAAGAATAAAAGTCTCTTTTTTCCTGTATTACTCAGGACTGCTTTGGTTTTAAAGGTCACAGTCCACTGACGCTCATGTGTATATAGCCCTTCTGTTCACTTCACTGCA
Source organism: Phaethon lepturus (assembly GCF_000687285.1). Classification (NCBI taxonomy): domain Eukaryota; kingdom Metazoa; phylum Chordata; class Aves; order Phaethontiformes; family Phaethontidae; genus Phaethon; species Phaethon lepturus. The sequence continues at coordinate 2,299 of NW_010563949.1, read as the reverse complement.
GGTTGTAAGCTAGCAATGTAACTGGAGAGGAAATTTGGGAATAAAAATCCAATTTACTTCCCAGCAATGTATGCCATTTGTATACCTTTTAATATATTAGCCATCCAAGCAGTGAAATGACAGTGCAGCCACAAAGTAAGTGGATATGAGGGAGATTTCCAAAAGTGTTGGACAAAAGTGTGTAGGCATTTCAACCCAGCCTGCGTATGCAGAGCACAGGTTTTGGTCTTGCAGCCCTGTATTTCAACACTCATATTTGTATATGTGCATATGCAAATCAGCCTCTGCATCAACATAAGTCATACATGCACAGGCTTAACAGACACTGTGGCGATTCCATCATAGGTATTCCAGCTTTCATGCTGTATATGGTAACAAAACAGCCTCTCTTTGTTGCAGGTATTGGAAGGAAAATATAAAATCTCTACAGATAAACTCCTTGACTTGAATGCTTCATTATGCTTTCCTGAAAACAGTGAGACATCTGTAACTGTTATCAATGGTATACATGCAGAAAGATGTTTCAGAATTACTTCTTTCTAGATAATGTCTTGATTTTTGCACTGTGCAAAATAGCAATATTGCAGAAATTCCAGTTAAATACGGTGTACATCTGCTGAGCAACAATGTGTCCAGAAGCTATTGAATCAGGAAAAAAAATTCCCAGAAGAATAAACAAAAAATCTTACCAATTGATTTTTAAACTTGCCCTTGCTTCAAAATTATTGCTTGACTAGCACCCCAGACAATATTTAATAAAGTCCCTTTGAAACTGGTCCAGACTTTTTGAATATTAGGTGCACTCACTGCAGCAACGGATCAGTGTGCAGAACACAGATGAGAGGTTAACGGTTGTGATAATTTGTCGTATGGATACTGCCATTGTGGATTGAAACTGAAAGATGCATTTCACAAATTTCCTTTTATGATAAAACCCCTGAATTCCGTCCAGCACTGCATGCGTCTCCTGTGCCTCCCCTTAGTGAGCGGGAACCATAGTGTCTGTGTCCAGTACTATTTTCATACTGTCACAAGTACCAAAGCAATATAGTTGTGGACACCAATGGAAGCATGGAGTACCCAGAGTCAAGAGTCAATTCTCAAGAATTCCAAGCTTTTAAAAACATAAGGACCCAAACAATCAGAAATCTGCTTCTGTAGTGATGATGTAAGCTGTAAAAACATTGGCATGCTCCTCTTCTAGCAATCTTTCGTCTTATCACTGATTACGGACATGAACTATTTTTCTCTTATTCCTCCAAAAATTCTGTAAGTATTGACCACTTTAAACCATATATTATTTAAAGGAAAACAATATATTGCATAAAAATACACTAAAACAGCAAATGTATTCATCTCAATAATGTAAGCTGAATCAACAGTGTTTTCTGCAAAGAAAATTGGAATTGACTGAAGAGTTGGAACATCATGATGTTAATCCTGCAAAGCATTTCTTTAGCAGAACCACAGACTTCAGTTAAAGCCAGTAAAATAAAAGGAAGATTGTTAGAAGAAAGGTCTATAAAAAGTCAGGCAATATGAACATCATAATTTTGGCAGGTGGAAGGGAGAGAAGCTCAGGCATAAACATGTTGAACATATCTGAAGGAAAGTTGAGCTAAATAAGCAGAACGGGAAAGATCTTTTGTCTACTTTCTTGAAAAACCTATACTGGGTGTTTTAAATTGCCTTGTATGTTCTGCAATCTTATAAAATTAGAACTTAATATGTATTTTTTTTATTACTTTTTCCTGGAGATCATAATTAAAATGACTGATTTCTATTCCCCCAGCCCTGCATCTTAGAAAATATTTATATTCCTTGTGCTTACTTTTGTAAAGTCCCTTTGGATCTCATCTGTGCAACCTCTTAAAGATAATGCCCAGTTGTGGTGATTTGGTGATTGTCTGAAGTGAATTTCATCAGGATGTTTAATCTGAAAAATCTAGATATCTAAACGTTATTTCTTTCATAACTCTGGCCTGTATGAGGATAAGTATTCTTTTTGAGATTTGTAATAAAATATAGTATTCCACAAAAAAATTGCATTTAAACCTACATATGGTTCACAGTTTGACTCTCTGGCAATCACAGATTTCTCTTCTACAAAATCCCCAATGCTTATTAGTTTACTTGTTTATGTTAAAGTCATCACTGTTTGTCATATGTTCTGACACAGGGCTCTGATTAAATAATGCTACCCTCTATTTCTTTTTAAGTCTTGCTTAAACTGATGGTCACAGCTAAGCCTTATTATAATGGTTTACACAAATGCTGCATTATGAAGACTGGAAAAAAG
>NW_010563948.1:0-5000 GCF_000687285.1 Phaethon lepturus | reverse complement strand
CTGCGGCTTCATCGTCCAGTTTCCTCCTCATTCTGGCTACAGAAACTACTAATAGGAACTACTGTGTTTGTGGTAGCTTTGAAAATACAGGGCATTTCTTCCTTTGATACATCACTTCATCAACACAAGAATAATCGTCGTCATTCTGAGCTAAAGTTTCCAGTCTGTATTAAGTAAAGACCAAGCAAAAATGGACACAGCTTACTCCCAAGGACAGATTTTCAGATTTGGAAGAGTTTGTCTGAATTGTCCACAGATTTCTCAGAAAATCATGGCAGAATTTTCAGAGGAGTAATTTTTTGTTTGAAGTTACCAAGACCATAGGTATTCTCACATGATGATTATTAATTTAAATGGATCTGGATAAGGCCCTTCAGTGAACTTTAGGAAATAGTGCAAGTTCCCTTTATTGCGTTAAGTGACAACTTATTTAGGAAAGGGCATAACTGTAATGAGATGGAAGAATTACTTGGACAGTAGTTTGACTGCCTGTTGCATTCATTTGGATCTAAACTGCATTACACAGTGAGTTTTGGCAGAGAAGAGAAGGAGGTAAGAGACAGACCAGTGTGATTTATAGAAAATAAAACAGGTTCACCCATTTCCTGGTTAGGGTCGTTAAGAGTGGTATAATTGTGCATAGTCACTGGTCCCATTCCTAGTATACATTGCTAGAGGCTGACTAAACTTTGCATCTGCATAGAAATTAAGATGCAAATATGAGGTGTGTTCATTGGTATGACTAGTGTAAAGTAAAGGGTATTTCTTTTGTATATTTAAGGTTGAGAAACCTATTTTGTGAACAGCATGCTATCAGCGAAGACTTCACAGTTATTAAGTAACTGCAAAAGGACATGGTCAAGTCAATGATGGGTAAGGAAAAAGGCGTGTATAAGGAGCACAGTAGTGCTGGGATACTGATAGGCACTTGTGGTTGTCCCCGTCTGGGAAAACTGCAATAATTCTCTCTGTATCATGAATCCGGTGTTTTAAAACAAAACAAAAAATGTTGTGTGTAACGGGAAGAGGGGCTGAATGCCAAGCAGTGATTTGAGGATAAAGAATATAGAAAAGTCAGAGCAAAATGGATGACTTAATTTCTCATCATTATTCTACTGAAGAATTAAATTTGCAAGGTCATGTTGTGGCTTATTCAGTCAGAGGCATATCAGTGAAGGTAACTGGATTCAGATGAGTTCCCATCGAAGAGATATTTAAAGAAGCGACTGTTCTCTAAATGTATGTACAAAACAGCATTGTCTAGACTCACGTTGCATATTAAATCAAAGCTTGGCTTCCTGGAGTTAAAGGACCTCATTTTAGGCTCTTAACAAAAAACTGACCCAAGTTCTGAGATCCGCCTTCCCAGATTTTCTTTATGAGATAATGCTGTATTTTGTTTGCCATGGCTTCCATGTACTTTATTGCTTTGTTTCTTTTTAAAATTCTCTGCCAACAAGCTGTAACAGCAGAAGTGTTCTTTATATAATTTCCATGCCTCGCTAATACATAGTCATGGCAGAACAGGCATTAAAAATACTGGCTACCTGTAACCAAGCCTAGGTATTTACTGAACATATTTGATAAGAATTTCTCTAATTCATGTATTTCATGTAGAGCTGTGTTTCAGATGTGTTTGCAGTTGAATGTGGGAAGGAAAATTCAGAACACGGAAGAAAGGGGAGTGTAATTGCTGTAGAAAAATTCTTACAGGATAATTTTTGAATAATCTATACTGTAAATTATTTCAGGTGCTAATATATTTTCCCTCTTAACATTCACCTTTTACTTCATTAGTTTTCTTGACCCCTTCACTGAATTGCAGAGAAAGATATCATTTTAGATCTTTTGATCTACTTGAGAAATGTCTGTCAGCTGGTTTTGATTGAATTTGTTATTAACAGCTGACAGCCTTATCTTTAGGAATCCAATGGTGATATATAAAAATGATATCTCAGGTTTTTCTTTTAGCTAAACGCTTAATTTGCAGAGTCTTAAATGATACAGTTTTTCCTTTTTTCTTTTTTTTTCCCCACAAAATCTATTGCAGCCTGGGCACTAGCAGTATGTAGAGAACACCCAGATTTTTATCCTCTTTCACAGGGAGAAGTGTTTCAAAACCAAATTCAGATTAGTCTCTGAATGAAAAGCAGAATCCATGTAACATTAAAATGGGTAGGAGGGGAAGTATCCATCAACTTTATTCCTCTGTAGCATCTCCTACTATGCCCTCATATGGTTAAAACAATGTACAGCTTTGGGATAGTTTGTGGAAAATGATACACAAGTAGGCATATCAGGAAAAATGTGGTTACTTCTGTAATGGGCAGAAAAGATCCCACATTTTCTTACCTAACACACCTGTGATTCAGCAATCCAAATGTCCATAAACTTCAGGACTGATTATTTAGGAAACATTGAGCACAAACTCTTTCTCACCCCATAAACTTCAAGAGCTTCTTAGATTTTTATTTAGAATCGGTAAACTTCTGCCCTGCCCCCCACATAGCCCCCTTCCCCCCAAACCTGTGTCACTACATCAACATGCAGAAATAATTTGCTGCTTCTGGAAGGTGGTGTTTGATCAAACGGACAATTTTAAATATTAACAGAAAACACATGGGGTGAGACATCCAGTTTTCCAAATCTCATGCTGGTTTGTGAAGCCATCATATGAGAGTTCCCCTCCCTTTCTTTTAAACCTACTCCTTAAATCCCGTGTGCCTTAATTCTGAGGATCCTTCATGGCTCGGCTGGTCCATGTATAAGCTGTATTTTATTTACTGCATCTCTACATGCTACTTTCTGTAGGACAGGGCCACAGTCCTTTGCCATACGTCTCCTTCCGTATGTTGTAGCACATGTGAAGGACATACCATGAATTAAAAAATATAAGAAGCATGCTGGACAAAATTAAGACCCCATAAAGTCAATAAACAATTGGTGTAGCTTATTATAGGCCAGCTCTGTACCCAAAATGCGTTTTTAATACAAAAGCTTAAACACCATCCTGGTATTGTTTTTATCAACTGGATCCTTTCGTTCTAAAAATACCACTTTTAGAAAATCAAGAGAAAACAGATGGGAAAGGGGAATTCTCTTTTGGTACATAAGTTGAACTCCAAGCATTGGGGAAACATTTATGACCCTAAAATGGGGCAAAAAGTCTTTTTGTCTGTGAGAAAAGGCTGTCTGACAGCAGTGTCCTGACTTGGAGAGGTTTGGAGCTTTCCCTTGTCAAGGTCAGACAAACATTTAGCAAATAGCTTTGAAAAATAAGCAGTTGGGAAGGACACACAAAACAATGCCACTTCTTCAGACACCACGCTTATTGTGAAATTTAGCTTGCAAATGATGAGGGGTCAATTTTATAAGATTACTTGGTGTAAAAATTTTAATCTTAAAAATGTTATGCCCCTTTGGTCTCGTATACACAGCAATCTGGCTTTTTATTTCTTTTAAAGAAAAATGAAAACATTGAAGTGGGGTTATAACAGCTTCTTTAATTTTTTTTCTGTATTCTAAATTATGCTTATTCACCCATACATTCCCTCTCTGAGTATTCATTTAGAAGGAAGGTTTTGCAATAGTCACATTTAATTTATCAGGGTGCAATAATTTGTGTTTCCCAATCATCTTGCAGACTTTGGTTCATTATACTATTGTTTCACATGAGTAAGTTAGCAAAGTTTGGATTGATTGACTCTAATTAACTAAAACTGGTTCCAGGCTGTGCATCTATTGTCATGGTAGCTAGCCACAAAGCCCCAAACTGTTCAGTAATGGCAGTATAACATACTATCGATATGAAAACTCCAGCAAATGTTTAATGTTGGGCTTGTCAGCAAATGGAAAAAGCAATAGTGGAGGAGGGAACAAGGGACTTTAGGACAAGCATGTCTCAGGAGGCTTGGGGGAAACGCAGCCTTCTAGAGCTGCTGGTGCCCTGACCTTTTCACTTATTGTCATCTGGGCCTCCAACACGGAAGGAAATTGCAAGTCGAGCTGGAGACGTGCACACTGTTCTGTAAAAGAAAAATCCGGCTTTTTTTTTTAAAAAAAAACTCAAAATGGACCCAAAACTCAATGCTAGGCTAAGACCTTCTAGAATAATGTATATGTGCTTCTCCATCTGTATATTTTAAAGGCAAAAGTCTTTTTCCTTGGCCTCGTTAGTCCACTTGCATGATGTCTGAATCTATTTTCTGTTTACTGCCATCAAGAGAATCTAACCACTATTAAACACATCCCCTTACATGTGACACTGGAAAACAAGCTGCACGGAAAGCTTGGGGTAAAAAGCAAATACTCCGCCTCTTGACTTGTTCTGTGGAGTCTTTCTGAAATTAAGTAAAAGCAATGAGGACCTCAGAGGACAAGCTGCTTCTGCTGGCAGGGGTGTGTGGCACCTTGGCACGTCCAGAACGTGCAAGTCTGAAAGTGTAAAAGCTTTCTACCATAAGCAGTCTGCTCTCCAGAGACGCATCACCTGAAATATCAGCCTCGGTATATCGTTACGTGCAAAACTGTAGTTACACTCACTGAAGTGCCGACGTCAAGCACAAAGTCTTGGAAATGCCAGGACCAGTTTCCTCTGCTTGACCTACCTGTGTGATTGCACTGCTGCAGCCTCCAATGTCTGGCTCAGGAGCTATTTCTAAGGTGAGACCTGTGGCAGTCAGTGTTTAATACTCCCAAGGAGCAATTTCTTAGCGTGATGTTTAGTCCTTACTGTGCAACATGGGGCTGTCTTCCCTGTTTTTAAAGCATGCGATTCAAACCATGATTCAAGTACAAATATGCCATCCATTTTTAATTTTCTCATGTCCTGTAACTGCAGGACGTATCAAAACTCTACTCTCCATCACGGGGAGCACAGTCTCCCTTTTGCAGACGCTCTTTGTCCCAACCTCACCCTGTTTGCAGCACCCGCAGCCCGCACCTGGGCAGAGCCCGTTTCACCCCTGGTCCCCGGCCGCCCGCGGGGCCGCGCGGGAGGG
>NW_010563947.1:3265-26004 GCF_000687285.1 Phaethon lepturus | reverse complement strand
GTGCGTCCCGCGGGAGGCGGCGGTGGGAAGGTCTGCGAGGACTTGGGATGCAGCCGTGTTATGGATGGTTTCCAACATGCTCAGAGCAACAAAATACAGAATTTTTCCCCGAAAGGTTTCAAGGAAAAAGTCAGGGAACGTAACACCAGTAGCATTAGGCAGCAAGTCTCTTTGGCTTGCCCCCTGAGCCACTCTGCTGTGACAAAGCCATGGGAGCATTTTACAAGGACAAAGGTTGCTGGCTGGTGAACAGCAGCGTATTAGCATGGAAATGACAGCAATCCATGTCAGAGCACGGTGCCCATGCAAATCTTTCTTAGGCTATTAGCAGTATGTGGAACGCGTCCTCGGATGTGGGACGCTTCTTTGCAGGCACCGGGTGACTGGTTCGCAGCCTCACAGAGCTGCCTTGCCGCTCTCGCTGGAGCATACCTACCACGCCACATAACTGGGAGAGAAAAGAGGGGGGAAAAAAGCAGATTGCGATTCAGACCCCTGCGTTCTTAGTGAAGCTCCTCCGGACCCCAGCTGTGGTGTAAATTGAGATTCCGCATGAATGCTGTTGCCTGCTTTCACTGCTCGTTGGGTGCAATTTACTTGTCTTATCCGATTTACACTATGCGCTCAGGTTTGGGGCATAAACACACAAGCTCATATAACTATGCGAGCACCTTTCTTCTGTTTCCCATCTCTCACACTGGCTCAGAGATGTCAAATTCAGATTTTAATTTCAGTGATCTTCCTTTTCTCACCCAAAGCCCCACTGATTTCTGCGCTGAGGTCTCCTAACCACATCAGTAGAGTTCTCCATTGGATTTCATTTTATCCTCTGATTTGAAGGGTTTAAGCATGAATTAAGTGATAGCTAGGCCTTGAGCATGGCCCCCTTCCTAGGGGTGAATTTCAGCCTAAATGAAAAATGCATGCGTTAGGAATGTGCTCCCCAAGCATGAATAAATGTTCTCAGGGAGCTCCTTAACAACATGCAATCTTCCAAGCAACAGGTTGCTTTACTAGGATTAATAACCTGGAGGAGAAGGATTAATATAATTGTCACTCCTAACCAAAGCTGCGGAAAATAATCACAATGAAGTTAAATAAAACCTTTGAAACCTGTCAGGGTTGGGGTTGTTTTTTTTTTTTTTGCTTTTAAAAATTTATTTATTTATTTGTGCAAATCTTGCAGGAAGTTCCCTGATGTCAAGCAGGATGTGCAAGCATTTACCTTCTCCTCCTCTCCTCCTTATTTTTCAGAAAGGTTTTTAAGCTCAAGTCAAAGCATAGTATTTTTTTAGAAAGCAGCATCCTAACTGACCTTTTCCCAGCTCTGTTTCACATTTCACTCCATAAGAATAAAAGAAGAGCTTTGTCAGATGAAAGGAAAAGTCCACCTAGCCCAGTATCATATGTTCAACAGTGGCCAAAACTCGCCACTAAGACAGACTGTATAAACAGGACAAGTAAGTGGCAGTGTTTCTCTCCTACTTTTTCTCAGCCTCCAGTGATCAGCAGCTCAGGGACTGCCCGAGTCAGAGGCATTACCTTTGGGTTTAATGCCCTTGATAGATTTTTTTTTCCATGAAGTATCTAATAACTTCACCACATGCATGGTTAAGCTGTAGAACTGTTTTTTGTGAATGCCAGTAAAAAAAATGGGTTCAAAAAGTAAAGTGTGAAACTACATTACATTTCCACCTTCTGGATGTGCTATCAAACAAACAAACACACCTTGACAAGGAAATCTCTTCTCAGGACACATCATGACTTTGAGATGTTCTTTTTTTTTTTTTTAATCAGTTTCTGGAATAAACATGTTCCACAGCAAATCTTGCAAGAAAAGTGTTTTCCTGCAGTCAGCAGCCCTGCTGAAAATGACTTGCAGTGCTCCTCTAACCCATGCGTGAGAGGGCTGTTGTCAGGGCTGGTACCTGATTAGAGCCAGACCAGATGCACTACAAGGTATTTGTTCTGCTGCCCAGAAGTGGAACATCAGGAGCCGCTGGACTGTGACCAGTTGAATAATTTTCAACAAATACATGGAAATAGACATAATCATCTTTATCACATTAATCACAGTCTCACAGGAAACCTTTATCTGGATTTCAGTGAATTCAGAGCCAGTTTGTTCATTATCCCTGATTCTCTGGTGGTCGTGGGCAGCCGGAGCAAAACCGACCCTTGTGTAAGAGTCAGCGCAAGCCAAAGCAGCACCTGAATGCCACTTGCATCGCGGTCCGTGCTCTTCGCATTTGTCCTCTGCAAGGTTATATGGTGGTGAGGTCTTGCAGGATCTGAGGAGCCAGACACCGCTAAGGCCAAGCAGCAGAGCACCAAGCCTGTGGTTTTTAAGCCTTTCCCACCCTACGGGTATTTTTTGTCCCCGTCAGGCTGTCAAGACCCTCTGCATGTTACATAGGCACTAAGGAATAACCCCTTCATTTATGCAGGGCGGTTTTCAACTCCCACCAAACCTTCCCGCTCCAGGAAACTTGTTTTAACACCTGCTTTTTCCAGTACAGAAACAGCGGCGGAAAGTCAAGCCTGCTGGCTTCAAGAGGAAGAGTAAGCCCCCACTTATGCAGCAAGCACCACGGGCTCTTTAAAGCCTTCCCAGTGCCAGGTTTAGCCTCTCTCTCTCTCTTTCTTCCCTTGCTCACTTTTGTGCATGTTTTCCGAGAGTCTGAACCTCTAGTCTGAATTGCTTTTGAAGCTGAAGCTGTTACAAGTCTCTCCGGGTCAGACCCCCGTCCACCTCCACCGCTGCTGCTCCAGCTCGTGCTGCCGACGGCGGGCAGCCTCCCTGCGCGGCAAACGCACGGGCAGCGCTTCCCTTCCAGCCCCGCCACATCTTCCAGATAACTTCACATAAACAGACCTCCTGTACAAGTAGCTGAAACATTTTCAGCCTCGGCTTTGCCGAGAAGAGACAGAGATGCCCCCTCAGGCAGAGTGAAAAGGGCCCAACTAACGCTGTGATGACAGCACAGTAAAATTCCCTGGGCCCTAAATATTTTATCATCATAAAATAAACATAGATCTTCTCATCATGAAATATACATTAAAAAATGTTTAAACATGTTAATTATTAAACCAATATTGATTCATATTGGATGAAGCATTAACGGGTGGAGTTTGGAGGAGGAAAATTGGCAAATGTATTTAATGTCGAAAGAGCGCTTGCCACATATCAATATTCATCAGGTCTAACCACTAATAATCATAAAAGTGACAGGCCAGATTTATGGCTTCTGTGCGCGAAGGCAAGTCTGTGCAAAGGGACAAACTAAAATATTAAGATGGGAGGTACAAAAATTCAATTTTTTTTTTTCCCCCAGCTCATCATTGTGATTATATGGATAAACTGGGGATTTGTGTATAAAAGTCTGAGCACACGGTGGGAAGACTCTTGTGAGTTTATTTCAGAGCGGGTTATCAGAAAGATATAATCAGACGCTCATGATGATGACTGGGGTAAGGCTGACTTCTGATACAGGTGCCATCACCGTGCACAGGGAGTTAACCGTTGCTCATGTGCCCTCTCCTTGGATATTTATTCAAAGAATCTTAAACGGATTTTCTGGAAGTGGGAGAGTGGGAAATGCATCATGTGCCACCTTTAGCATTTGCAGGGCTGAAGGTGAATCTTGAGTTGGGAAGTTTTACAGTGCAGGCCAGTAATTTTGATTTGGGGTTGTAAATATTCTCCCCGGAGGAGAATACCTTGCTCACCGTCACTGCAGGCATTCTCCTGCAGTATTTTTTCCACTGGAAGCTCTAGCTTCGATAATGCACTGGGATCACAGCACAGATAGGAAAGTAAGGTATTGGGGACTGAAGTTTCCATTAATATGAGGGACCTGCTGAAGGTCCTTAATTTGGTTTAGTTTTAAATGCAAATGTTCATCCAACCCACTCGAGGAGAAGGAATCCTGATGTGAATACAGCCTGTCTCAGGAGACTCCTGGCACTGTTGTCCGGGCCTGCTTTTCGTTTCCCTCCCCACCTAGCCTTTTTTCCCCCTGATTTACCTCAAAGTGAACAGGTATACCAAGACCTGATTCCTCAATCTGCAACACTGTGGAACTATGTGAATCTAACAGTATTTTTGCAATATGCTCAAGTCTGAAAGAACTGTAGAATTGCAGAGAGTTCATTGTATCCAAGACATTTTCTTGAGAAGAGTGTCTCCTTTTTTGGTCTTTAAACAAAAAGCACAATGAGGTTCAGTGACTGTGTTCCAGGACTCCAGTTTAAATTTGTTCAGTCTACAAATCAAAAAAGAAATTTGTTTTCTTAACAGCCACCTCTGCAAACGCGGTATGGTACCAGAGAGTTAACAGGCGCGCTCTGTCTTGCATGCCAAATTAATTTAATACTTTTCATTGCTGTGTCGCTTTGCAGGACTAATACAACTTGGAAGCAGCAGACGAATATAAACCTTTTCTTCTGAGGGGTGGGGGGGTCATATGGCTACTAATGGACAGTGTCATGCCAAGGAGAGTTAAATAAATCGTTCCTCTCCTTGCTGCATCTTGGTCTCAATGTCAGGGCTGGTACCTGACTGAGCTGCTTGCATAATTCAGTGAAGATATGTAAGTGCAGAAGCTGTTGCACAGAAGACAAGGGTCGTGAGAAAAAAAAAAAAAAGAGCAGATTAACAGGGCATGGCCGCTCAATTGACCAAATACAGGCCTGGGAACAGGGATTTTTTAGCTCTTTTAGGTTCTCTCCTTTACCCATCAGCCCTTATTGCCTTCAGAATAGAATTGCAATTCCTTTTTTCTCACTACAGAATATATGCCAGTATAACAGCAAATGTCAACCTTTTTCTTTGGGACAACACATTCAAAGGCCAAAACCTTTAACATCTGGCAGCTGTAGTATTCTGTTGAACAACAGCTTTATTGTCAATGTTTATCCACTGGAGAAATGCCTCTGAGCCTATGCGTAGAGATGATACACTAAATTGTCCATTTAATTTCCACTTACTGTGAGATTCGGCATACGTTAAATAATATTTGATCATTAAAAGCATGTTTATGGACTCTAATATTGCTATCAGTGATATGTGACTAATACATAGTAAAGTGCATTTTGTCATGATCGGCTGATTTCAGAGTAATTTGTCATTGACAATTGTTAATCTGGGGGTTCTCTTCCGCTCTCTCCTAATGCAGCTCCAAGAGATGTGTCTGGAGGGAGTCCTGCTATGTTGTGTCCTTGTATAACATCCTTGCATAAAACAAGGAGCGGAGTGATCCACTCATGGAGAGACCCACAGTATGGGATGTTCGATGGCACTGTTTTCCTGAGTGTCACTGGTGTCACTGGTGTCACTGGAAACATCTGGGCAATAAGGGAGATTTCTAGTGTGAAGACCATTCATGTCGCTAGTGTCCAGCTGGAAAATATGACATAATCAAAGCAGAGCCAAAATTAACCTTCAGAAGGTACACTAATCGGACTGATTTCCTAACAAAATCATTCTCTGTGTTTGGATGTGCAAACATAGGAGAATATCTTTACCTGTTCCACTGCACAGTTCTATCCAATAACTTTTGAACTGATTGACCAGCTTTAATCAAATGTGATATAGAGATTAACAGCCTCAAATATATTAAGTCCTCACAAGTTTCATGAAAAAGCTGGTTCTGTTGGAGTTCCTAATTAATTACACACCCAGGAATTCAAACACAGGATACATATTCATGGAAAATGAAATGCTTTTCCACTGATCACAGAAGTAGCTGGCGTCTTGATGGGATGTTCTCCCACTGGAAAACATCAATTTGTCAGAATCAAAATGTGCTACAGGAACAAACACTGATTTCAGTAAAATTTCAATTGAAAACAGCTGTTTAGTCTGTGGTAACAGAATATTTTTATTTTTTCAGTCTTAAAGAACTCTCCCCTAAATGTATGTCATCCTTCCCATATGACAAATAAAAGGATTTAAAAAAACCCACGTGTGTATGTTGGATGGCAGACTGCTGTGGATTTGTAAAGAAATATTTTCTTCAGAGTTTTCCCATCATAGGTCATGGGAAAACATTGACTAAGCTCTCCCGTACCCAACTGTACTACCCAGAGCAATGAGCAACTAAGTCTTTATCAACTAATTACCTACCGTACCCACATGACATCGCCAGTAATGCTCAATCTCACAGAGGCAGTCAGAACATCTGGCATCCAGGCAGAAAGCCGAGCCAGGTACTACACCTCTCCATGCCTTTGTCTTTGGCTACCTAATGCTCACATCCCACTTCCAAGCTGTTCATCTCTTTGGTAACCAGCAGAAGCAATGTCCCTGTAGCTGATGGCAAGGGAACGCGGACCTCTCTTGCTTCACGGGTGCTTCCTCAAATGCCTCCATAATGTGATGGCAATTACTTCAGCATTTCCTCTCTCTTCAGATCGGGAACCTCTATCTTCCAAGAAAACCAGACTCGCTGTCTCCATGACCTGCACATCAGAAAAGACTCCCCCAGCATGGCTCGGTGCATGGGAAAGGTTCAGAGGGGGGATTCAGTACCAGGGAAGCCCAAGCCATCCACCTTGGTCTATTGTTTAGGCAATCTGCAGTAAAAGAGGTCGATGGTGTATAAAAACTCAAAGAAGAGCTAGGTTTGTTCAGGTTGGTCTTATCCAGAGGACTGGGATCCCCATGCCTCATCTTCCTCTGGCTGTCCACTTTAGCGGTGATAACTCCTTTTGTGTGGTCTCCCTGTTAAGACTGTGCTCTTTAGGCACAGACTGTGTCAGAGCCTGGGCAGCAGTTAATCTGCTAACAGCTTGATCTCAGCCAGAACCACTATATATTGCAAAAATAAACCCTAACAGGCACCGTTCGGCATGGCATGCTCACTCGTGATCTGGGATATAGTGACACGGGACACACTTTGCAAATGCATCTGTCTTCTGGGCCTAACAGCAGCCCCATTCTGTGGGGTGCAATTAGGAGGTCACAGAAATGCTGTCACTGATGGCTTTCTGGATGCCTTTGGAAAATGTTCTCAACACATAGCTAATAAGTAGGTTTCTTTGATACCACTTTGATAGTTAGGGACAGCAGGAGGAAAACAAGCAGAAGACCCAGCTTGGTGCTATTATTCCTTTTAACTCTGCTTAGCAAATGATTCTGAAGTGCTCAACACAATAACTCCCCCTTTTAAGCATAGGTTTTCCACTCCTCTTCTTTTGCTAGGGTCTAATTTTAAGGGAGCACTTTGGGATTTTAATAACAGAATTATACACTTTGCCCACAGGTCTTTAATCTCTTGATGTTTATCCCATCAGTTGCGTCTCTGGCGAGCCTTTATCCTAGGATGTTTGTCTATTAAATTAACAGTATTTCAGAAGAAGAGAAGCCATTTGCAAGCAGTAAATCACAAGGCAGTAGCATTCACTTAGCTCTCTCACTGTTACATCACTCAGTATATTATACGCTGTTCTATATACTCAGTATATCACCGAGTTCTTCATCTTCCCTGCCACCCCCGCCCTCCGCCTCCATGCTGTCTGCAAAACGCACAAACCTTTCTGAGGCAGGCAAAAAAAAAGAGAAAGAGACGGATGAGATTCGCAAAACAGAGAACTGGGAAGGTTTTGAGTGTTTGGATGGCACTGCTAGATTTTGGCTGGGATGCCCATAGGAGAAGAGGGTAGAGCAGAGCCCTACACGTCTCAACATTCCACACTGTGCCAAAAGCAGTGACTTACAATGCCCAGTGAAACCTCAGCGTCAGAGTGAACGCAGCAGACATGGTGCTTCCCACCTACTGTTGCAATGAAACCATCCTGGGAGGGAGGCAGCCCGTGCTGAACCATGTATGGTGAAGTACCATGGTGCTGCAGGATGAGAGAGAGGTAAGTATGTTGTATGGTGAATGAATAGAATGAGTCGGAAGGGAGCCAAGAAAATGGAAATAATTTTGTTTATGCTCAAAATATAAATGTGTGCATCTTGAATGGCTTTCCATGTCTTAATTATTGGTCTTAATTCAAGGGGTCATTCCTTAAGAAAGCAGCCTGCAGCAGATGTTTGGAAATATTTTCAGACCTCACTCAATGCACGCAATAGAACCACCGGCACTGAAAAATATTCATTTTTGCTCCTTGGATCCTGCCCATCCAGCAAACGGGGTGTGTTCAGTTTCATTTAAACATTGAGAACTGCCAGGTCCCTAGCAGAAAGCAAGCATGGTGCATCTGCAAGCAGATGGGAAACATCTCCATGTAAGCATTTATGAGATGCCTAACACAGTTTTCCTCTCACAAAAAGGAGCAAACAGATGAAAATCTAAATGTTAAGGGCAGTGTGAACCAATAATTTGAGGAAAAAAACCCAGAACAGGTTGTACAAAGCAATCTGTCGCAATGACTTCTATTTTATTTCCCTGTTGACTTCTTGCTTCCTACTCTCCTTGCTATCACCTTTTACAACATAACCAATGCAGAAATCCCATTTTCGAAATCAAAACTCTCTTTGAACCAAACCAGTTTAGAAACAGCAAATTATGGTCACAGACTCCATAACCTAACACTCTGGCAATTTTGTCTGACTGCTCTCCATGAATTATCATGTAAAAAAAAAAATAAAATAAAATCCCTGGTTCCTCTACTGGAGCATGGCATTTTTTCTCAACCAGCTGCCACACCTGGATTAGTCACTCTCCTGATTTCACAGATTTTAAAGCCCAAAGGCCTCAGCAAGGCACTTGGTCCACCTCCTCCACTGGACAGGCCATTTGGGTTCCTCTAGTTATCTACATGTTAAGCAAGGTGACTGAGGTCATTTCAGTTCTCTGAAGACTGGGCTCTCGCACATTACATGCGATGGGTAGCAGAGATGGAGGTGATGTCCCCGCTGAAGTTGAACACGGGTAATGAGAAGTAGTAAGAGTAGACAGATCCTTATCCCAGCTGGGGAGGGAATATGAAATGCAGAGCATATTTCCATTTTTGCTCCAATCTGGAGCAAAACTGATACCGTTCAGCATTGCCCTGAGCTGCTTCAGATGAGGGATCCTCAGCTTCAGGCTCCTTCTCTGTGGTCTGGAGATTCAGACTTGTTCTCCATGCCCCAGGTTTATACCTTAAACACCTGCTTTTAAAATTGGCCTCTCTCGGTTGGTTGGTTTGTTTGTTTGTTTATTTGTCTCTCTTTCTCCTGCTTTTTGAAATTTCTCTTTAGATCTCATAAATCTTCCTTATGGAAATATTTTTGGACTTGGTATATTTCCAGGTAATGTTTCGACTTCGATAAAGCAGCTTTTTTTTTCCATGGGGAGAAGTTTGTCATGATTTTTCTGAATGGCTTTCCTCCATGAATCTTGGCAGCTTAGGAGTCCCCTCCAGTAGGATATAATTGGAAGTAGCTGCTCTGTCTGATAGCCTGGCTTTCAGAGCGTGGCCTCCAGTTTAGTAGCTGCAAATAACTGTGGGCAATTTTGCCTGTGCTTAATTGCAACAAGATCATTTCCTCCGATTTTTAAGTCTTTCATTTTCAGGCAAAAGCAGAGCTGAATGCTCATGTGTCCTCCACTAAAACCCCTTTATAACAAGCGTTAAGAAAATATTCTCTGCCACTGCTAAGAATTCTTCGCTCACAGAGTGGCAATCCAGATGATGCTGGAATCGTCAGGTGATATGATCAGCAGAAGAAAGGCTAACTTTTGGTTAGGCTTACTGATAAAGCTCTGGCCCTGCCAAAGAGCAAATGTATAACTCATTTCTTATTCATTCTTTCTCTTGGTAAATTTAGCAGTCTTTCAAGCTGGGTTAGTTTTTGTATTAGAAAATGTAAGACAACAAAGGAACACAACCAGCATTTTGAGTCAATCCCACTTGTCCAATGGAGGACCAAGCCTGATGGTGCTGTACCCAAAGGGTGCTTTCCAGTCTGTCCTTCGAACTTTCTGGTCATCATGATTCCACCATCTTCCTGGGCTATTTTTTCCCAGCACTTCATTCTCAATAGTGTCAGAAAGCTAATCTAAATATCCTCTATAATATAAGACCATCTTTGAGCCACTCCAAAATTAAACTGCCTCATGTTTAGAAGAGCACAGATAAACCTCAGATACTAGATCTTATGGCAGTACCAGCTGTCAGCCCAGAGAAACCTTTGCAGGAATAGCCGCAGTGTTATTCCGAAATTCTTAGAAAAAGATTTTCCCAGGAAACCGAGCTAGTGCTTTTCCATGCTCTACCATCTGCGCTTGCTGGAGACTGGCTCAGTTACTGGCATCCCACGAATACATCAATAGGAGACAAAACCGTTAAGAAACCAACAGAGATCACTTTAAAATGCAAACAAAGCAGTATAGTGAGGCACTTCAGGCCACATCCTGAACTGCTGTAAATCAGTGAAACTCATGTATTTCAAGCAAACTATGCCAATTTTCTCCAGCTGAGGATTTGGTTCTTCATCATTAACTCCTCCAGCATTACACAGCCAGGTTTTGGAGGCTTTGAATGAATTCCTGCTTTGAGTTTACAGCTGTTCCAGCAAGGCCTTTGGTTTATCCCATTAATTTATCATTAGCTTGTGTAAACAAAAAGAACAAAACAAAAATGGCTGTGAAAAAAGAAACACAAACAGATGCACTCACTTTTCCTCCACTTCAGACAGCCTTTAGGTGAGAAGCATTGTTAAAGCAGAGACCTATTGGGACTGTTTCCTAGTTAGGATAAAGATGTCGGTTAAGATCTAAGGCTTGAAGAATCTTGGTCCAGATTAATAAAAAAAAAAAAAAAGCCTCCAACTCCTACCCAAGGGTCTTCTTTTTCATTAAAAGAATATTTCACTTTTCATTTCAAGGTTCTCCAATCATTCTGATTCCACCTGGAATCAGATGCAGATGTCCTGAAATACCAGCAAGGAAGCTAATTCTGACAGTAGTTCTGAAGCATAAGCAAAGAGGAAATGACAAAAATATCAGGAAGAAAACCTGCTCTCCTGTTATTGTCCATCCATTTTGGCAGATTAATAGGGGCTAGACAGCCTGGAAAAGCTTCAGGTATACGCGTAGGAAGGGCTGAGTCATTAACTGACCACAAGCTTTGGTGCCAGTTTGATCCCAGCTTGCAAACATCACCTTGTAGTTGAGCCTGAATTGCATTGTTCATTCTTGGGGGGGTTTCCATGCATCCAAAGCTAACATCCACATGGAAAAACTATTGTGAAAGTCTGGAAGGGAAGATCTGTTACTCTATTTTTTCAAAGAAAAAATTAAAATAAAGTTCTTCCATTTCCCCATAAAATAAACCTACCTAAACCTGTCTAATGAATAGTTCAGTTGTTTCCAGTCACCTAATATATCTCTTTTTTTTGCCCTTCAGACGGATTTTCCACTGTAGGGAGATGGGTCAAGACTCACAGAGATGGTTGGAAGGGTTTTTAAAAGTACATACGCAAGTTAGATCAATGAAGAAATAAACGGGCTCAAAGTTTTGCAGTTATGTAAGTGCTATTGTGAATACCTATAGGCATTATTTCTTTTACCACATGAAGTTTTTGTAAGGTTGATTTGCAGTGCCATGATCTGGGTCACACCAGGAGCATACAGCAGTTAAGAATTAAATTTCAGGATACTCAAATTAGAAAAAATACATCCTAAAATGTTTCCTACTGATCTTGTTCCTGGTAACAACACAGATACAAGACAAGGTTTTCACTGGGTGGAAGCCAACAGGATCAATCTTTTGGCTAGCAGTAGCAGACTCAGAAATCTACCCCCACAAGCTAATGAAAAAGACAACTTCCCTGTCTTTTTGGAAGGATTATCTCATGCTCTTCCAAAACCTCAGCTGGAAGCATGTGATCCCTGCACAGGAGTTAATTCTGACATTTGTGATACATGTCCCGTTGTCTCCAATGCCTTATCAGATCAATAAAACATACTCCTTTTCAGTCCTAGGAGCAGGATGGGGCAGCTTCGTAGTTTCTTTCCATGGAGACCCTTGCAATGTATTTGTGCAGACTTCTGATGTACAGGCAGATGACTGTGAACATTCATAAATTCGCGTGCATGCAAACGTGCGTATACCAGCTGCATGTGCGTGTCTCTTCGCGGAGGTATCCAAGCACAGTGTCAGGGAACCTGCTTGTCACACTGCTCCCCGGTGACGGATGCGCTGCGTGCTGCTGCGGCCTCATCGCGCTGGCAGAGGCCCTGCAACGTGGAGACAGCAGCAGTCCTGGCTGCGGTGCTCACGAGAACAAGGAGAGCAGCTGGACAGGGTTTACACCATCAGTAAATGAGATGAACTGGCTCTTCTTCAGCTTGCTCCTTCCCAGGGGTTCCAGCTACAGAATGAGCGTGCAGACCTGGCAACTGCTCCCGCAACAGGAAAAAAAGAAGAGGGAAGAAGAAATTTCATGAGACTAAAGTCTAAGGCCATCGTGAGCTGCTCTGCTGGTTTGATGGAGTAGGTAGGCCATGTTTTAGATGGCCAAGACTGGTGCTGAATGGGACGTTTGGATCACAAAATGGCAGATCGGTTGGCATCACCAAGATGAGACCTCTTTCACTCCAGAGCTACCGCTTACAGTGTCCGTGAGTCACTTTGAAATAATCTGGGACAAGATCTCTATTTTACTTTTTATCTTTTTAAAGCCAATTTGACATTCTAACCCATGCCTAGGTTTTGTTGCTCATGTGTAGGATTGAACACTGTTCTTTTATCTTTAAACATGGACCTGACTAAAACACTCAGTTACCTACTAGTACTTGTTTCTGATTTGGAAAATTCAGCGCCAGAAAGCAGCACCGCTCCTTCTGTCCCGTGTGGTTCCTGCTTCATGCTGTTATTGCATGGGATTAACACAATGATAAACCATGTCTCTCAGTTTTGAGTTTTGCAGTAATCCTACATTAAACATACAGGAGATAGAGAGACCTCAGACAAAAAATAAGACCAAATCTCAGGATGTTCTTGGTGGAGAAACACTCCAAATCTGAGCTGAATTTTCACCAGTGTATCCAGAAAAAGCCAGTATTTCAGGAAACAATTACCCTGGAAATCTCACTGTACCAGGACAGGCTTCCTTTATGGGTTTTCCATATTTCTAGCTGTCAAATACATTTAAAACATGACATCAGGCAGGCTCATCTCATACTATTCTGCTGCGTCTTTCTTTCAGCAGCAAAAGAATGAAAGAAGTTAGGAACAAGCACGAAACTGTAAATCAAAAATTACTACTAGTAGTAATAATATTCCTGTTAATTACTGTAATATAACTGCATTTAGGAACCCTGCCAGGGACTTTGTTTTAGGTCCTGCTCAAGGTGAGGAAGCAGGTGGCAAAATCATTTTCCCTCTCAAGAAATTTCCCCATTCCCTGTTTGTAGCACACATCAACCTGGCCCTTTGATCTAGTACATGATACTCTGCTTCCCTGGAGAATTTGGGGCCAGATGCTCTAACACAAAGTAGCTCCATTAAATCTCTATTGCCGTCCACAGGGTATCGCAAATTTAAATTGGCTGATGACTTTGCTCCTGAGAGCCATTGGAGTGAACTAGGGAAAAGGTACAAGTTTTATCAGTTTTTGCAACAAATGCCAAAACAGGAGTGGAAATAGCAACGGGCTTTCCCCAGGAATGGAGACAGTCCTTTAGACGGCAGAGAAAACAATATAGCTGAAGCGTTAAAGCTCACAAAAGTTTGCACGCTTGGGGCAGGGATCAACAGGTTAATTATAATGCCCACTCTTGTCCAAAAGTGTGTTTTAAGCTGAAAGCTGAGGAGCAAGGCTTTCTCCCTCATGCTTGGCGCTGCTGGACTCAGTCTCTGCGCAGTAACGACATCAGCACCACCGGCCCCCCCGGGAGATGGAGCCACAGAGACTTCAAGGGAGAAAGGGCAGAGTGATTTCCCCTCTCAGGGTGTGAGGGACACACTTCACCGTGTCCCCCATCTCCACAGCCACCAGAAGAGACAGTCACACATGGGCAGCGGTGACTCGCTGTTGAACATCCCAGGGCAGGGACATGGTTTCGGCACTTGGAGGTTTCCTTACCGTGATCTCTCCTGGTCCCCTTTCCAGCTGTATTCCCTCGCCGCTGCTTTCCTCATTACTTCCGCAGTCCTGAGGTCTCCAGCTCCAGGGTTTGTAAAGGTGCGTTTGACTTGGTTCGCCTGTCGCCTTTTCTAAGGGGTGTTCACACCCGGAGAGTGTATTTGCATCGTATTTGTATTTGGGAGGGAGGTTGTGCACTCGTGCGCGCAACAGGCTTTCCGTGCATCCCCAGCGGTACCTCGGCGAAGGACAGAGGAGCGCTGCGGGCGTTTCTGTGCGTGCTCACGTGTCAGCGTTCCCAGCTCTACACAGGCAATTAGGTAGCTTATATCCATAGGTTTGTGCCGCTCACACATCTGCATATCACAAACACGTTCACCTTGCTTCTGTGTTCACGGAGATAGATCTTCTCTTACATTTCTATTAGCACGTAGGAGCTTTGCCTTAAAAGCCAATCTACTCAGGAGGATGTGCGTTAACCTTGCTGGCTGAACAGCCAGCACAGCGAGTATTTGGTCACACATACGTGATTGCGTACAGCCTCTGTTTGCTTACATACACATACGGTCGCTGTGTGCGCTTCACTGCGTTGCCTTGGGTGCTCGTGTTTAAAGGCACCTGTGCGGATTACATCTCTGCATTTAGCACTTTCCCAAGCGCAGACAGCGCTGGAATGGCTTAGGGCCAGATCTCCAGCATTGCTCCACCAATTCAAGCACGACTTCATAGATATCCTGCAAGTGAGCATGTAGCTCCATCCTTTCCCTTCAGAGCTCAGGTTTTGGCGCTGTATTTTTATCCGAGGGGACACCTACCAACAGCGGGGCTGTGCCTGTGCAGGCGTGCCGGTAACGGCAAGGGATGGGGAGCACGGATACGGTCGTGCGGGCAACGCCTGTTGCCCCTTGCAGCTGCCATCAGCGCTTTGGCAGAGACGTGCTGACGGGCAGCCGAAGGCTCCAGCAGCGTCCCCGCGGGGTCCGGCTCGGTCCCGGCCGGGGGAGCGAGCGTACGGAGCCACGGCACGTGCGCTGCCGCGCGCTCGCCCCGTGTGCGCGTGAGTGCACTTCCCTCTAGTGGGCAAAACCACCGCAGAGGCTGGGATTTTCTTGCCACTGCAGAACATCGTCTTTAGCTCAGGCAGCAAAGTCTTGTGTCGCTAGCGCTGAAGGTCACGGGTTAGGTCCCGGCCGAGGACGTCAGAGCCTTCGTGGCACACGTCTGAGGGCGGACGCAGTGTCCTCGGCATAACGGCACGTGTGAGCCTTCGACACACGTACCGGGCTGCACCGCCGCGTGTGATCCTGAGCTGCCGGACCAGACCCGCGCTGGGGCCGGCGGGATGTGCCCCTCCGTCGCTAACTGCTGGGCTGACAGCCTCCACGCGCCGCGTGCTGAAAACCGCGTTTCCTCAAGTCAGCCTGAGAAGTGAATTCTCGGAACACCGTTTTGATGGGGAATTCCGGGATATTTTTGATCTAAAAAGATCAAAACAAGCTTATTGAATAATTCCATTTCATAATGTCAAAATGTTTCATTTTGAGAGTGTCAAAACACTGCGATCTAAATGTTTAATCGAGTGACATGTATGTGTGGAATGTTGCTATTATATCTATTCAATTTTAGGGTTTTTTAAAAATATTTTTTCCTTAAACTGACGCAAAATCAAGTAAGAGGGCAAAAATGTAAAATCAAAAGATTTTCCTTTGATTGCTAATTGTTTCAGCATTTTTCTATTGTAAGTGGCTCTACACTTGAAAATATTTTCAAACAGTTTTTAATCAAACTGGCCTTTCAAAAGAAAATTTCAAACCATCATACTCTCAACACGATTCCGTTCCTCTGTTCTTCGCAGCTGGTTCTATGGGTTGTGCCTTCTTATCTGTATTGAATTAAAATCTCATGTTTCCTGGCTCACAAATTATTGGGCTTGATAGGCCATCATATTTGGAAGATTTAATCAGAAGACTAAGAGTCCTCCTTCACCCAGTTCCTCTGCTGTTTCAGATGGAGGGAGGTGGGAGTAATGAATGCTGATTGAACCTCGGCCGGGAATGAGTCAAGAAAAAAAGAAAAAAAAAAGAAAGCCCCATCACTCTTGTGTGATTCAATTACCTCCGAGAACTTCTATTCTCTTGGGGATTTATTCATACGTTCATGATGAATTCAATTTGTGAGGGAATGTAAGGGACAGCGACGGTACCCGCGCGATGCCGCTGCGACGTGAGGACGCGGCGGTGGAAGGGAAGCAGGCGGCCGGAGGGAGCGGGCGAAAGTCCTTCTCGTCAAGGTGACACGGGGGACTCGGGCAGAGGGAAGGGACCAAGGCGGCTCCGTGGAGCCTGGGCACGAGGAGCAAGAAAGCAGTGGCGAGCAGAGAGGTGTCGGGCATGCAGGAGGCAAGCCTCTGTGGCCAGAGAAGCAGCAGCAAGGAGAGGAGGCCGGGGAATGTAACTGCAAGGGATGCTGCCATTTTCAGATGCTTATTTTAATCTCCAGAATGCAAAGCCTGGTCAAAATATTGTCAGATTTGTGTCAAATTTAATTACAAATCAAAACATAATCCTGGCCTGGAGAAGAAGACATGAGCAGGGAGACAGGCTCTAATACCTTAACTTAACAAACAAGACAGAATTTTGGGTTGTTTTTTTTTTACTTTTGTGTTTTTAGGAAAGCTGAGTGATGGATGTGAGGCTCTTCCCCTGCTATTGATTCAGGTTTAAACAGAGAGAGAACTGGTTTAAAAATAATCTGATTTTTTCACCCCTGAAAGAGTCTTCTTTTTGCTAAATAAAACTTTGTAGGATTTCTAAAGCATTTTTGTGTTAATAATTCATTACTTAACATCACAAATTTAAACTTCCAACCCTCATTAATTCTAGAAAAAAATTTCACTAGATCTAAATTACTAAATTTACTAGATCTATATTACTGAACTTCTTTTACTAGATGAGTTGCAGAAGGGCTTCTCACCACAACCACTGTCCAAACACAATCACTGGGAAATCCTCCATCCCCCTTGGTCAGAACAGGCAGAGTATTTCCCTGAAATTTTAACATTTGCTTTTGCTACACATCAAAATGCAAATGCAAAATTACCCCTAGATAAAAAATGTCAAAATATTATTAAAAGCATCATGATGCTTGATTTTTATGATCATCTTCAACTCTAGCGATGTCGAGCTCTTATAATGAAAAGCGAACATAGCAGAAAACATCAAGTAATATTTGTTCGTTGTTTCAATATAAGCCATGTGTTTAAAGAGTGTGACTTCAAGAATATCTTCAAAACAAACATTTTTACCACAGCCCAAAACCAAAAAGTCCTAATTCTACAAAATGAAAAGCAAAACTATGCGTTTATTGTTTTCTTCTGCTGAAAATGTGATGGAAATTGAAGCATTACGGAGACAGGCTTTTGTTCCACTGGAATTCTATTTTTGTTTTAATAGAACAATGAAAAAAAAAACTGTTCTTTTTAATTAGAGACCAAACCTATTCTCCTAAACCTCAAATAATCTTGCTGGAGATTATGCACAAGGGAGAGGGGAGGTGGGGTGGGGGGATGAAGCAACAGAGAGCAGGATCCAGCAGAGACAGGGTTTGAACTTTGTGCTTGGCTTATTATTCCCGAGCAACTTGCAGGACTCCAATAGATGTTCAAAGACAGAAATGATGATATGTTGTCTAACCAGTTTTGCAGATCCCGCTGTTACGCGCAGTGGGACTCCGAAGGGGTCCATGAATGGGACGGGGAAGCCCCTGATTTACTCTCTGTCTCAGCTGAGAGCTCAGCCCAGCAGCTGGTGACGGACCGTCCCTTGCCCACCTCGCTGTCCGTTCCAGCGACAGTGTTTACTTGTTGTTCCCTAACTTGTTGAATTCAATCAAAGCAAAGACTGACTCACAAAGATGGACAATAAAATATTTATAGGTTCCTTCCCTCGGAAATAGGTTGGCCCAGAGAAGAGAGACCAAGGTGATGAGCTGAGCAAATTAAAGAGTGAGCAGTGTGAGGACCACAACAAACTGGTTCAGTTTACACAGGAAAAATGTAACAGAACAAACTTGACCTTAAAATGACTCCTTTAAAAACATGATGTTTAGGCAGAGGAAAAGTAAGGCTTTCAGGATAGGAACAGGAGCATGGTATTGAATTGAAGGAACACCATTTGAGGGAACTGAGGTTTTGTCGTCTCGGGCTGGCAAGGAAAGGTCTTAAGACACTGTTGGTGGATCGTGACAGCTCAGTTTTGCAAGGGCCATCTAGACTTTTAAACTTGACATAGTGCCAAGTTGCATGAAAATAACAAGTGTTTGAAAATTCTCCGCAGAGTAGAAGCATTAAAAAAAAAACAAAGAACAAAACCCAACCCAAGAAAATAACACATCTGAAGTTGGATGGACGTCTTATTTCCATAAAATGTTTTGTTTCTATCCTTCAATCAGCAAAATTGTGCACTAATAACGTAATTCAAAGTGGAGAGGTTTTTAAAAACTCTAACAAAAATGTGATATAGTGAAAACGTTGAAAGAGCTAATTTGGCATTGTTTAGTTTTCCCCAATTTTCCCCTACTAGATTCTCTTTGCAAAACAACATTTTAGCAAAGCAACATGACTTCACAAAAGGTTTCAACTTAATCCAATACCCAACAAAGCCTGGGGCCCTGGCGTTTGTTCTAGTCAGCCCTGCTGAGCATTAGCGAGGTACCTTCTGGCCAGGGGAGGTAGGTCTACCATGGTTAAATTTATGGGAGGAGACACCTTCCTAACCCCTTTCAAGTGAGGAAAAATTGTAGCTGTCTCCTTCATGTGCTATTCAGGAGAGCATCGCAAGGAGCTCACTAGCATCAGGCTTAGACCTTAGAGGCTGTTTGGGAGAACAAGAGCACAGCGGGGAAGCGCGTTTCCATCGCCTGTTGTCCTGGCTTTGGCTGGGATGGAGTTATTTTTTCTTCCCGATAGCTGGTAGAGTGCTGTGCTTTGCAGCTGGTATGAGAATAACGTTGATAACACACTGAAGTTTTAGTTGTGGCTAAGTAGTTGTAGTGCTTACACTAAGCCAAGGACTTTTCAGCTTCCCACGCTCTGCCAGTGAGGAGGTGCACAAGGAGCTGGGAGGAGGCACGGCCGGGACAGCTGACCCAGGCTGGCCAAAGGGATATTCCCTACCATACAACGTCATGCCCAGTACATAAACTGGAGTTGGTGGGGGACGGGAATGGCTGCTCAGGGACGGGCTATCGATCACCAGATGGTGAGCAATTGCTGCATTGGGCATCACTTGTTCTCGTACATTCCTTTGGTGGTATCATCATCATCATCATCATCATCATCGTCATCATCATCGTCATCGTCATCGTCGTCATCATCATCATCATCATCATCGTTGTTGTTTCCTTCTCTCTTGCTGTCCTATTAAACCATTTTTATCTCAACCCCCAAGTTTTTCCAGATTCTCTCCCCCATCCCACTGGCAGGGGGAGTGGGTGAGCGGCTGCGTGGTGCTTAATTTCTGGCTGGGGCTAAACGATGACACTCATGATTCCAAGGACCCGCTCAAGGCCAAAATGAAGGAGGCATGGACAGCAGGTGGAGGCTGGATGAGATGACAAAAGAACCAGCATGAATGGCAAAAAGACAACCCTAAAGAGTGAAATGGAAAAGAAAAAAAAAAACCTACCAAGATTTGAAAGGCAGATTGAAATTAGTGTGAAAAGGAGAAAAAACACCAGCCTGCCCTGGCTGGCCCATGGATGCTGCAAACGCCGGGGGGCTGGTCCCGAGGCACTTAGAGCCCAGCCCGACGTGCCTCACTGGTGCCGGCTCCGTCGCACACTTGCACCCCTGTCTCCAAAAAGGCAAATGCTAAACTCGTATAACTCGCAAGCGCAGACAGAGGAGCTGGATACCAGCAAGGTCTTTTGCAGATTTTTTTTCTTTCAAATAGGGGAAACATCTTTAAAAAGCAAAATTTTATTTTATTACTGCTCTTACTATTATTATCTTTTTTGTTTGCATTTGGTTGTTTTCCCGAGGTTTTTTATTAGTATTGTTATTATGCGCAAACAGAACTGCCAAGGGAGAATCTGAGCAATTCTCTCAGAACTGCAGATGAAAGAAACGGGCTTCTTAAAGAATTTATTTACATTATTGAACACGGGGAGAATGGAGAGCACGAGACAGATGTGCTCCCGTATTAAAAGGACAGCTTGTCTATCCCTTCGGTATTAGCCGGTGGACTGTCAGACCACCTACGGCTTTGTCCCTCTCAGGTGTCTTCCCCCGGTAGATTTAGGGATGGAGCACAGGCCAGTCCCACCGGGGTTCCCGGCGTAGAAGCAGCTCTTCATCTCTTGTGCCTGGGCAGACCTTGTCGCTGAACATTTTTAGACCTGAATTTCAAAGTGTCAGCAGCTTTCCTGGAGGTCAGGAGAGGTAGAGGCTGGACGTCACTCACCCCCTTTTTTCTCCATCTTTCCAGCTCTTCCCACATCCTTTCCCAGGTCTCTAACAGGGAGCTGAAATTTTAAATTCTAAAAACGTTGTGGAATTTTCGATCTCAGAATGATTGTCAAAAAATTGCCTTCTTATATCTCCTAGGACTCCTGCAACTACCACAAACAGAAAAATTCATAAACTTCTCATCAGAACTTTTCCGAGTGTGATTTATCATAATCTGGAATTATGGCATTTTAATTTCGTTTTAAGTGGTTTTAGCTAACTCTGTAAACTCTATTTTGAATACCTGTGTAGTGCCTGAAACAGGAGATTTAAAAGCACTTCAGGAAAGTTAATGAATTGCGCTTGCTGAGAACTATGTCAGGAAGCAAAGTGCTACGATTTATGTTCTTCAGATAAGGAAACCAAGACCTGGTTTGGTTAAAATTCTTCTTCAAAGCTATACCTTGAAACTGTGGCAGAAGAAAGAATAGATCTGAATGTCCATGGTCCATTTTTTTCTTGCTAATTCAAAATCAAAAGTGCTGTTGGACGTAGAAGATATTTTCTGTCATAACACTGTCTGCCCTTACATTCTTCTGGATTATTCTCTAGCTTTTCCCTTGCCACAAGCTGCTCTTCCTGCAGATATTACCACGAACACAACAGTCGCAGCCATCACAGGATATTAAAAAAAAAAAACAAAAAAATCAAAAGACTGCTCTTCTCTGATATGCACTGAAATTCTCAGATGGTGTCCTGGCTTTTTAGGACATGGCTCACCGCCCTGAAAATTCGCAGACTGGCTGAAGATTTTAAGAAGAGCCGATGTCCAGCTGAGAGCCACCCGCTGACTCCTGCCTTATGCTGCAGCGAAAGCCAAACTTGGCTTCCTCCCACACTGCTGTTGTTGCCGGCACCGGGGACGGGGGTGGCCAGATGGCTCGTCTCTGCCAGGGACCCTGCGCTGGCAGCGCCGGCGCAGCGCTTGGCTCGTTGCTGGCAGATGGGCACAAAAGCTGGAAATACAATTAAAGTGCAGAAAGGGTGAAGAGTCGGGTTGACACGGTGGACTTGATTCATCCCATGGGTAAATCAGCCCGGTTACAGGTTGATCTCTACGCCCATTATATATTAATATGTATTTTATATTCAGGATGTATTTGCTGAATTTTGGTAGCACCGAAACACTACAGGCAGTGGTAAGGTCTGATATCCTGATATGGTAATAAAAAAGCAAAAAAACCCAATCAACCTTGTTTTCTGTGCTCATGATTTAGTCTAAGAGCAGTGCTCAGCAGACATCAAGAAACTCATGTTATTTCATAGAAATGTACCTGCCTTTCCTATCACAGAGAAGTTCTTTCCTTCTGTATTTATTTTCAGATGTTTCTAATAACACTTTTTGGTTGAAAAAATAGCAAACTGTCAAAAGTTCAAATATTTTCAGTAAAGAGACAGTTTTCATGACTTTTTTACATGAAGGAAACACATTATTCATTTTAAGATTGCCAAAATTTCCATTTTCTTGCTTTGAAACAAAACCTTCCAGATTTCCCCTTTAAAATCGCTTGTCTGTTACAAACTGAAGTAGTTTTTTAGAAAACTCCCAAATCAAAGCACGGTATTTCAAAATTATTTAAATTATATTTTCCAGAGCTCAGTTTTGTGAACATTTTCACAATCCTGGCTTCCCATTCTGACTGAGGATGAGACAGGGAAAGGTAAAGAAAAGGTTTGTAAGACAAGGAAACCATTTTCTCCCTGTTCCACTGAAATGTTGTACTTCCTATAATACCGAGTGACTGATTAATCCTTCTCATACAGGACAGGAACAGCCTCCTTGGGCTCCCAGGCTTTCCAAGTCAAATCCAGTATTTTTGGAGGTTGGGATGTGCAGCTGTAATTGCATCCGCCCCCACGTGAAACCAGTAACCGGAACCAGCTCTTGCTGTAATTGTGTTCCTTCAGTTAATTCAGTCCCGTTAAGCTTGAAAAGCACAATCACACCAAATCTTGGCTCTTCCCTTGGTGGCAGTGCTTAAGGATGCCGAAAAGCTACGTCCACGGAGAGGAGCGTGCACTCTGGACGTAGGTCCCTCTGAATGCCAATGTCAAGGCCTTTCCGCTTGCCACCGCCCAACCCTGTCAACCGGTGACCGCTTTTTTTTCCAGCAGAGATCTTCCTTCATTAACACTTGCCCTCACTGTAGTTTTTTCATGCTTTCAGCTTCCTCCTCAGCCGCTGGATATTTAACCCTTGTCTGCTGG
>NW_010563947.1:618-3234 GCF_000687285.1 Phaethon lepturus | reverse complement strand
CAGCAGGAGCGGGTTATTGCAGTCGAAGCACGGGGATTTGTTGAAGAGCAGAGATAACCCTGTAATTCATCCTTTGTATTTTCCCTAAACTGGACCGTGGGCCGATATCTGTGTGCTGCCTGCTCAACCCTTTCAAATGAACTGGCCGTTTATTCCCCAAGTTTAACAGAAAACAATTTAAGGAGCCTGGAGTCCGCTACGTGGCTAAAATGTTCCAGACGGAGAATGCGTTAGTCACACCTATGGCTGAGTTAATTTACAATTTAGGATCCCGGGAACGACAGACGTTGAGCAGAGCTGTACCCTGTCAATCAGTCTCACAGAGCGAACTCCCTCATAAGACTGCCCTCAAGAGATGTTTTAAGTGCTTTCAATACCAATAGGCCATGTTCACCTCTCACTTATGTTGGCCACTCCATTGGCATCAAAGGAATTGCGCTTGATTTACACCCGTGTCAGTAAAATCAAGCTCTTCAAGCACACAACCATGCCCTGATAAAAGCTCGGCAAACCTCCTAACGAGAGCTTTCCTCTGACGGAGCCTCCCCTCTCCTCAGCCCTGCTCAGCAAATCCAGGAGAGGCAATGCCCGATATTTGCCCACCAGTCCAAGCGAGACCTGGCAATTCCCTCGCTAGGCTCGGCACCAGCCATGATATTACATCGAAAAACAGTGTACAATTATTTATACACAGACCTTTTCTACTCTAGCAGAAGTGGCTGCAATTGCCATTCATGGCATGGGGCTGTCTGGGGCAGGGGATAAATGCTCTGCTTCTAAAATGCACACATCCATCCGCGTTCACGCACAGGACTCACACGGCAGAGCCAGGATTTGGACACAGATCCTATGACCCCGCTCTAGAAAATCGTGCAGCCTCCATGTCTGTTGGGAACTGTCAGATACTCTGCAGACTCCTGACTTGCTCTAAGCCCAGGGAGAAAGCAAAGCTTCCTAAAGCTTGGCAAAAGCCCTTTCCCTGCTTCCACCTCCAGCCCCACCAGAGAAAGCAGCACTCAGAGGCAGGAGCCACAGCCTCACATTCTGAGATTGTTAATGAACACTTTTTCTGTAGATAATTATAGGGACTGGCATATTGAAAGCACTTAAAACATCTCATTCTTTTAATTCATTAATTATATTGCAATTACGCAATTCTCAGGCATTCGCTGGCACTTTGGAAATCAGCCATTCTTGGGAGATATAGCTGGGTTAGGAACCAGTGAAAGAAGAGAGAAATGCGAGAGAAGGGGTGATGGGAAAAGTCAGGGGTTCTGGCAAGGCCAAATGAGTTTGCACAACAGGTAACTGGAAACCAGTCCAGCTAAAGCCCCGTTCCCGTGAGTTCCAGTGATGTCTGTAGCCCTGCACCCATGCGCTACTGCTGCTGCTAATAATATTGTTATTCTATACATGCTGCTGCAGATGACTGCTTAGGATGGATTTATTTCCCCTTCTTACACCAAGGTCCCTGCTCTACACACCTGAGGAGCTTTTTCTGATACTATTCAATAACGTTATTTACTTGGCCTTACAGAATACTCTGAGGACTGGATGCCCTGGCACTTACGGGGACCTTGAAAGGTTATTGCAAAAAGTCAACGCAGGCAATCTCCTTAAGATTCCCCTTCTATTTAAAGTTCTTTACTCCCCCTGCTCGAAGGATGCAGTACAGGAGAAGGGTATTCCAGAACAGTCCTGATGTTTCCCAGCTGACTGACCGCTTTATGGAGGACATTATTCATAATAGTCATTATCAGTTCCTCCCAAAACTAGGAATAGGCAAGAAAAATGTTTACAGTCATCTTTTACGCCACCAGTGTAGCTTACATCCTCAAAGCACCAAGCAAATATTAACAAGCTAAGGAGAGCAGACCATTCCCTGGACCCTCAGGGACGCAAGGTGCCCCCGAGCAGCCCGCCGTGCAAGCCCGCCGCGTCACAAGCATTGCCGCTCTGTTGCACGCGTGGGCTTCACCGTGCAATCGCAGCTGGAAGCCCCGGGATGTGTTCCCGCTCTGGGTCAGGAGAAAACCTGGCTCTGAACCCCACGATTTTCATGAACACTCTGCCGCAGGTGCTCAGCGTGGGCAGGCTGGAAGCCAGGAGAGCCTGGCGCATCGGAAATGACACCCGCCTCACCGCGACGCAACCCGGCGCTCCCCAGTGCCAAAGCCCAGGGGTGATCTCGAGTGTTCATCCCACCAGGAATTCAGGCCAAAGCGTCCCCCTGCAGAGGACAAGCAAGCCCTACGTACAGCTTACATGAGTGGGATTCGCAGGAGCGGCATTTGCCTGTGTGGCTTGAGCCCGGAGGGCTTTGGTCGGACTTGCTAGTTTGTGTGGAAAAGATTAAAAATGCCCTTTTGTCCGCCGGCGTTGCGGGGAAGGCAGCAGCGGGCAGCAGGCTGCCCGGGGTGTAAATGCTCCGTACTGCGGCAGCGCGCGGGCGGAGCGGGGAATCGCTGCGGGCAGGAGGGTCACCGGTGAATGCCCTGGGAACCGGCATTCCCCATCATTCGTGTTTGTTTCATGCGATTTTCAGAGAAAGGGAGGAAGGCGCGGTGGAGGCGAGAGAGCCTATTTGGCAAGGGCTGATCATGTCTCTCTCTCTTT
>NW_010563947.1:0-541 GCF_000687285.1 Phaethon lepturus | reverse complement strand
GGGAAAGCGAAAAAAATGTGAAGAAAAAAGAAAAAGAAAACCCTGATAGGAAAACCTGAATACAGCAAGCAAAGGGGAGAAAATACAGCAGGCAAAGGGGAGAAAAAGCTCTGCTTCTGTATCACCTTCAAGAGGAGAAAAACAAGACCAGGAGAGAAAAACGGTGCTGGGATTTTCCAGCAAAGGATCTGCTGTGATTCAAAGCCAATATTTCCCCCCGCGCATCTCAACCTGACCATGCCTAAGTGCGAAACAGAAAGGTGAAGATGTGGGTGTGATGTGTGACACACACGTTTAGACAAGATGGCTCCAGCAGTTGAAGCCAGATGAGAAAAACATATATATGTGTATATTTCTCAGGAACCGTAGCATTAGGACTCCTGTTAATTGCTATTTTGGTCTCATCAGAGAAAGAAACATTCACTAAGCACAATCACACCGCAAAGGGGATTCGTAACAGTTCGAGTCTGAAACCCCTCGCACCTCCTCCTGGAGCAGAGCCGATGCCTGTATTCAAAGCGAAAGGCCGAGGGGAGCTGAC
>NW_010563946.1:0-15954 GCF_000687285.1 Phaethon lepturus | reverse complement strand
CCATGGGGGACCCAGGCTGGAGCAGCTTGTGGTAAGGACTCATGTTGGAGAAGTTGGCAGAGAACTGTCTCCTGTGGGAGGGACACCACACTGGATGACTGGGAATGTAATCGGTAAATGACCCCTCCCTGCCCTTCTCTCGACCCAGGAGTCTTTCGTTACAGGTTCTCTCCCCTGCCCAGCTGAGAAGGGCCATGCCAGAGCAGCTTTGGTGAGCGCCTGGCATCCAGCCAGGGCCAGCCCACCACAGATGTATTTCAATGTTCAGACTTGACTTTCCAATATCAATTTAGTATTTGAGAGCGTCTAGCAATGGTATTACTGTTGGGAAGGGCCTTAATCATACACAGTTCATTGAGAAGAGTCAAAGTTTGAAAAAACTTTTAATCAGTTTTCCACCACTGACTGATCTAGTTACAAAAGCGATTATTTGTTACATCTTTCAGTTATCTGTGAAGTCAGCTATGCCTGCTACTCTGCAACAAGTTTTGCGTGTTACAAAACGCTATCAAGGAAGCCAACATGGAAAGATGTTCTGCCTTTCACCATTTAGTCTTGAAAAACTAGAAGTGATGAATTAGCACTTCCAGAAAAAACAACAAGGAATCTTTCACCTCTCAAAGACCATTAATTTTTGCAACCAAGAGGACAGCATGATGTATCTCAACAAAACCGCTGTACTTACGGAGTCTGATGCCTAACGACCAGACCTGTCACAACAGCGTGTCAGGTTTTGCATCTTCCCTCTACAAGACCTCGCTACCTTCATGTTGTTATCCCATCCCAAAAGTCTCACACAAAAGGTCAGTCGAAAGACCACTGTTTAGGCAAATAATTCAAGACAACCGCGTATTAGTTCAGCAGTGAAAGTTTCTTCACAGGAAACAGACTTAAAATTATCTTGGATTTCCTACAGAACATCTATGACCAAAAGAAAGCAGATGTAGGTGCAATGGTATAAGGCACGCAATAAAAAGCCCTGTCAAATCTATCTCCCACTAGTCTGTGAGAATGATTCCCATAAATATAACACAATTACCTTGAAGGTTTTCTTCTGCACTATTTTCCTCCACCTTACCGTTTCTGTATCAGTAACATAAATACAAAATACACAGCATAATGTTACATCTAGCTGAACACCAAAGACTGCACTTCATTTACGTTATGATTATGATCTTACTGTCTGTGGTCCTGACACCTTCTCTACAGGTACCTTTAACACCTGTCTCACAGTAAAAACATACAATTGCATTCTTCAACCAGCATCACAGGGCTGACCTCATACAAACCAACATCCCCCGTTACTCCATTTCTTCAGCCCATTACATCCTCTATTAACCACATGGCATCATCCCTTGACGCTGGGGGAGCAGATCTGCAGGTTGGATGAGTCCTTCTGCTGTCTGATATACGAAGACCTCAAGTTCATCCTGCAGTCTTTACGGTCAAGAACTTCTTGGTATTTGGGCTGCATGAATTAATTTTTTTAAAAAGAAACAAGGAAGAGACGCACCGTATGTGTTCAAAGTGTTATACAGAGAACTAGCTGTGAGATTCCTACCTGCATCAATCATCACTAAAACCTCTGGTGGGTTCAAAACACCCAAAGCAACTGCTCTTTGTAAAGGGAACATTAGGATCTAACTTTGACATCATCTGCTGAACTCACAGTAATAGCTTAGGGTAAATTTGCATCAACGATATTTTTTTTTAAAAAAGTCCGATCTGCAGTCATAATCACAACAATAAATGGCACCTCAACAACATTAATTTCTAGATATTGTAACTACTATATTATCAGCAGTGTTTCTAGATACTGTGAATTAAAAAAAAAAGGCTAGGAGTTTAAAGGCGGCAATTTACTCAGTTATTCAACACATCTGTCAAATATATTACTGAGTGGTAAGTGAATAAAGACTGGATTTCAATTGCTATGACTAGAAATAAATGGCTAGCCATTTTCCAAGCAGCAGCACCGTGAGCTACAGGCTTTCAGTGCAGGCTTATTTAAAGAAAAAGCAGTAATCAAAGTAATTCCTATATTCTGACAAAAAGCAGTCTGTGATTTTATAGATTAGATAGCTAAAACATAATTGCCCCTTTTACCACTCATTATGTGGTCTTCAGAGAAAAACCCACACTAACACAGGGAAACCATTCCTACTGAATATCCCAAAGAGATCCTAACTGTCAAACATCCAAGGTCCAAAGACACACTCCATTTTGAAATTACTATTCCAAATATTTTCAAATATCCTGAAAATAACTTACATGATTTTTGACAGAATATTAAATTATATGCTGCTTAAGGACTTCATTATTGTTCTGTGAAAATTATTTGACTATTGAAAATTAGAAAAATATTAGCTATCAAAAAAGAAATTATAGATTTTTATTTTTATAACAGAAACTATAGATATGCATATGAAAGATGATATGAGCACCCAACTTTTTTAATTGTTCTGAAATCTTCCCATTTTAATTTCTTCTCTAAAAGCATTGAAATACATTGACGGATAAAGAGAAAATTAGTGTCTCCTACCGTCACAATATGCTTATAATCTGTTTTGCTGAAGTTTCACTCAGATTTGCAACAACTTGAAAAAACTGACACATGCTCTAAAACAGGGAAAGCGTGCAAATCACTCACATTTTAATGAAGTCCAAAATCACAATATACTTATGTTGTGGAGGAGCCTCACAGGATGGAATTAAAACATCTACCTCCATGTAACAGACACGGTAGATATGCTTTAAACCATCCTCATGTGAAGCAACTTTATTAGACAGTATTGTTGTAAAGCAGTAGATGGTATTAAATCAAAAAAGTTACTGCCTCTTCTTATTATGGTAACAAGGATGATTAATAGCAATTGAGTCATCTGACTCCAAAGCCTTTGCTGCCAACTGAAGGCAGCGGTGAAAGACAAGACTCTGCTTCCCAAAACAGACTTTCTACCCTACCGCACAAGAAATCTCCCTTTGTAATTTTAAATTAACTAAAGATTAATCAGCTGTTTCACCACAAGCCCCAACTTCAATGATCTAACTGTTCACGGATGCCTTTCTTCTTCCTAGATTATCACCTGACTCATGACTTATACATAACTTTATTATGACTGGGAAGACTTAATAAAAACTTAAGGCTCTGACAGTTTTCACAACTATTTTCGTAACGCCGAGAATGTACCTAAACTGCACGTCATAGACTTCACTTTATGTGCTCTGGCAGGGCTTGGCACATGAAAAGTCATCTTAACAGGTTTAACTCCTGCATGTTGCTACCTACCTATGTTCTAGCTGATACTCACAGTGCATGCACAGAAGGTGATGGAAATCACCCCTTCGTTGGGCAAACAGCAGCCAACAGGGAATGCTAATGACAACGTGCATCTTTCAGCCCAAATGCATCATTTCAGCTTCGATCTAGGCGTTAAATATTGATGCAGAAATCCAGCTCTGAGTTGCTTCTATCGCCTTCTGGTCAAGATGATCAGTGGCCTCTTAGTTTCACGTTTTAGATTTTTCCCACTCTTTATCAATATGTGTTACAGGCTGTTGAGGGAACTACATGGCAGGATTAACTAATGGCAATAACCGTCCTTTGTCAGAGAGGATTACTGTCATTCAGCACTAGGGGAAACTGAAAATCAGGAGTTCCTTTTGTGTTATTTATTTAATATTCTACTCTGGAATCTGTTTGCAACAGTATTAGTGCAAAATGTCATGGGAAGATGTAAACACTCACCAGATTCCTTTTTGTACCTACAAACAAACCAAATGAAAAACAAAAAACAGTTTGTTTCCTGTTGCTTAAACCGTTCCAAGATCCTGATGCTCCATGTTATTTACCATTTTCAGCTGACTTTGGGGACATTGTAGACTGCTCTGATGAGGCATGTTCTAGTGTCAGCCAACAGTTTATCCCTGGCACGCTTGTCAATCAAAATAAAACTAACAGACGGCTTTCTTTGTTTGAAATGAGCTTTCCCTGGCCATTAAAATTCACTTTTTATTACAAAAACTACCATTTGGAGAGAGCAAATTGAAATGTTTGTGGTTCCTACTGAATCAACCTCTACTCAAGTTGAGTGTTGCAGGAGAATTTTGAAAATCTAAGAAACATATTCTTTCATCGCCTGCGTGCTAACCATTATTGGTCTTACTAAAGCATGTCGAGGACAGAACAGTCATTTCATATTAAAGCCTGTAACCAACATTTTGGCAACAGGATGGCATGATTTCCTTTAAGAGTTTTCAACAGCAGTATATAAAGTCTAGAAGATTAAAATTTTCCTAGCACTGAGCAGCCGGAGTCAAGGTATATCTCTTCAGACAGCATAAAAGTATAGTAGTTACCAAGTGTCCGCTTATTAGAAAACATTGTTTCCTATTCAAAATACTGAGGAAATCATGCTCTCTTAGATTAGATTTGGAAACTCACGGCAAAAGCATGTAACTCAATAGAAAATTACATCTAGGATATGTACTCCTGGCAAAACGAAAAGGTGCTTCCAGTAACACCAACTTAATTTTTGGGAGATAAACCAACAAGCTATTGAAATATATCCTGACAGTAAGTCATGACTTCCAATCAGCCTTTGTGAAACAGAATGCAGCATGATGATTTGTAATGATGTACAAATCATGTAAAGGAAGCCACTATTTTATCTTCGGTTCCCACATGAGTAAGAGTATAGACTGCTGCAAATACCAGATTTCCTTTTCCTTTTTAATAAAAGTATATTAAAAAACCCTAACAAACAAGGTTTCAAAATCATTATCTTTCTTCTCTACAGGGAAATTGTGCGTATAGCCTCTAATTATGTCAATTATGAACACGTGGGATTTTAGTTATTATAAACACACTTTCCTTCCACTGACAGTGATTCAAATCCCATCCTACGGATTGATTTGCAGCCCTTAAAATCAGACTCTTTCTTTTGTTAACAAACACAATTCTCTGCTATTGCCCTTGGAATAAGATGGCAAAATGAAAATCTCCTCTTTTTACACCTTCTACAGACTAGATTTTGAACACAGAATCTAAGTAGTGTACAAAAATAACTGAAATGGGCTAAGATACTGTCGCAGGCAACACAGTATTTTAAGCTAAAAATATTGGCTGTAATTCGGAGGAAAATAAGACAGGAAATAAATGTCTAAACCTTAGCCCAGATGCTGAGCATGAACCGTATGTAGTTCTTAGGTCACAACTTAATCCTAAGTAACAGATAGCATTTGCACATGAGAAAGCAAAATCCCAGACAAATTACCCAGTAACTGTAATGTAAGTATCCTGCCTTTCTCAAAACAAGTTCAACACGAACTCATTTTTATCATATCTATGCAAACAATAGTATTTGGGTACAAACCCAACATGCTACCCTGTCTTGATTGTTGTTCTTCCTACTCTCTCCTGCAGACTGCAGATTCATATTCATTTTTGTCCTAATAGTACTATTTACTGAATGTAGCATTTGGCACGAAGTAAAATGCAGTTGGGCTGCTAGAATTCGTAATTTTGGAACGCAAATGATTAGAATTAATTACAATTTCAGTTAGACAGACACAACATTTCTGTCACACAAGCAGGAAAGCACACCTGATGGACTCACCAAGCTCTACACTGGCAGGCATCTATGCCAAACACATGGGGGTAAGTTCCTCCACATCCTAGTTGCTTTGATGAAAATCGACCTAGCAAAGAAACTGGCCCTTAAACTTCAATCTATACTCAGTCATGCCCCAGGGATAAAAACCTGACATATTAAGGGAAAAATAAATAGTCTTTTAACATTATTAAAAAAATCTTTATTAAGTGGAATGACTCCTCTAGAGTATTTGACAACACAATTAGTCAAGAGGAATAACAAAAGTTAAATATTCTTAAGAAGATACCTTCTTTTAGCACTTGGAGATGTGTGTCTCAGAATAAAACTCCCAGAAAGAACAAACAGGCCAGTTTTTCCCAAGATGCTATTTAACACAGTAAATGTTAATATGCCCTGTACTGGACAGTGAAGCCCGAAATGTATCGGGGGACGGGGGGGGGACTCTCTTTCCTTTTTCTCTCCCCCAACCCTGATTGGTAAAGGCAAATTAAAGACTTCTATATGCAGAGCAGCTTTGAGAGATCACGAATCCCATGTCCTCAGGGTTAGAGGAATGAACCTGAGTCCTGACAACCAGAGTTACAATGGGTATAGTGAGCTAAACTGTTATGATAGAATATAGTATCCTCATTGTAACATGTAAAGCATCAGAAAAGAAGATATCAGTACTTACTTCAACTTACGACTAAATATTCAAGTATTATGGAGGCAGAATTCCATACTAGTTAACTAGCTAACTACTAAGGGTAATGTGAGTTTTGAGAAAATATCTGAAATTAATGTTTTATTACTTGCTGTTTTCTACATGAACTGCTCTCCAGTTCTTATGCTTCTTGCACTGATTCCCTTGATTTGATCCAAACGTTTCTTAAATTTTTGCTTAAAAAAAAAATCAGACACTAAATTTCAACTTACCCCACCTCGCCTTGCAATTGCAGTATTTATTTTTATACCACCCAGCGCAGTTTCCCCTGTTCACACCATCACAGAACTGCTGACTTGTATTCGGCATGTGATATGCTGATCATCTACACAACTGCTGCGCTCCCAGCTTTCCCCTGCGTTTGACTTTGACACAGTACCAATACACACTCTCCCAAGTACGGTTTTCAAACACATTTTACATCTATCCTTATTTGTTTCACCGAGACTGCTTTCCACACTATGCGAGACGCTACCAGAAACCGTCCTAAAGTGAAGACACACAACATCTACTGCTTCACCTTTGTCCTCTATGGACTGTCATTCTTCTGTAAAAGGAAATTGGATTAGCTTGACATAATTTGCTCTTGACAAATCCATGTTGTCTGTTATCTCCTGAGCACTCACAAAGTTGGTTTATTAGTCACAGTATTTTTCTGTTTGATCGAAAGCTGAGCGCTCTGTAATTTCCAAGCATTTCCTCCTCTTCACTGCTTTCCCCTCTCCCGATACCTCATTCATCCCTCCATGACTTGTCCAAGGTAGCCATTAATCGCTCCAACATCTCAGCCACCATTCCTTAACTACAGTCTATCTGACCCAGCTGATTTGAAAACATCTAACCTAATCTGAAGTTTACATCTTGCACTTTTGTCACCACTATTAATTGTGTTAGACATGTAACTGGAGGTGACCTGAAGGCATGGAAATCCTCCGTCTTCCCAGCGCCATCTTGTTGCTACCTTTCCCTTTGCATTGCAGCCATCAGCCCTTGCTCTCCTCTTCCCAAGGCGAATGTGTAGAATGATTTCCTCTGACTCTGGAAGGCATCTGCTGATTACAGCTCACGTTGTTCTTTGGCCTTTCTGATACCATCCCCACACGCTCATGCTATTCTGCTCTAACCCAACTGCCTTCACTGATCTCCCTCTTTGGCACACTGCTTCTGAGACTGTCATAGAAAGATTCCTACCTTAGCAAGCCTGACCTCTTTCTACAGTTGCTATTTTTCCTCTGCAGTGGAGTAATTTGTATTTATGCCCATATTAATTTATTTTTGAAGGAACACCACCACATAGTTCTCACCTCCCAATTCAAATACATCAGTCTGCATTACTTTAAGGCACCGTTTCCACTATGTGTTATTTCTTCTACTTGTCATAGGGCTCAAACTTTATCATTTCATACCCAATCTCACCCAATTTCCATTATACTTTGACATTCTCAACTAGTTCTTCTTTCTCGGTTATACCAAAGTTTTTTGTTTGTTTTTTAAAGACAAAAACAAACAAACAAAAAACCACAAACCACTCAAACTTTCCTTTAAAACTGCTTTCTCTATCTTTTATAGATATTAAAAAAAAAAGCTCTATAAAGCATTCCAGTACATGCTGATTGTATGTCTGGACTTGAAAATTCCAATTACTGCAAAGTCCCATGCTTTGGATGATTCTACCCGAATCCACAGGGACCTCTCCTGCTTTGGTGGCCTTCAAGAGCAGGCTACCATCATATCCAGTGCTCTTCTCCCATGCCATCTCCCTCCACAGCCTGGACCTCGGAGCAAGAGCACGTGCCCTGTTTCAGAAGGCCGCCTCTCTTTCCGCTTTAGTTGCCTTTGCTTCCTAACAAGCCACATATCCTTTACAACAACACTCTAGCTATGCGAATTATATGACTGTCTTTCATAACAACCACGAATCACGGTCATATACTTATTTTGTTTGCTTTCCTGTTTATTTCCATGTACTACTTAGATTACAACACAACTTTACAGTGATCTGGAACCAACACACCAGCATGTTTCTTGTACCTGCTTTGAACACATCGACCTCTGCTTTTGTGAAAGTTTGACCAGCTGTCACTCTCTATACTCACCTCCAAGCTTTTGTCATCCCACTCTAATTCTAATTTAAAAATCTTTGTGACTGCATTAGCAAGCTAATATGTAAACACGCACATCAACTTTTTCGCAATGTGCATTCCAGTGAACACATTTATTTACCTCTGGTATTAACATTTCCACTTGCTCAGAACAACAGGTTAGAACAGGAAAAAAACAGCAGAACGAAAAAGTAGTTCCTAAATCACACTGTCAGGAGAGTTCCTGATCCGCTAACTGATGTGGGTAGCTATAATTACACAGAAATGACTGGTAACAGACTGTACATAGTCGTACTCTACCTAAGAAATGCAGCAAAGTCTGGTGGATTCAAAGGTAGAACTACCTTTATCTACAGTATGTTAAAAGCTCTGAATATAACCCAAAACGTAAAAGCAGTGTTACCTTTTCTTATGTCTGAGAGCCTGAACCCTCTCGTTTTCCTATATGCTTACTTCCCCCATGCAGCCCTCTTCATTTTCGTACGCTACTTCTACTGCAGACTGTTATCAGGCCATTTTTAGTTTCAGCTGTACGTTTCCAAAGAAGCAAATCTGCAAGTTTTATACAGCTCTCTGTCACAGCACAAAATGACATAATATAATATTGATCCAGGAACACTGCTGCTGTCATGCAGCTGACACTGTGATATAGCAGTAAAAGCCATCAAGAGTATACCAAAAAATTGTGTGGCAGCATGTCTGCAATGCAGCTGCAAAAGAACTGATGCAGCACTAGATACGCACAGAGTCAGGGAAAATATCTGAAGAGTTATACTGACTGCAATGCGTTATGATATTATTAACATTGATCACAATTCTTTACTTTTTTAATTTTTCTTATTTTGTTTAGGACCCTTTTTTTTTTTTAGTTACCAATGTTCTGCAGAATTCTACCTGTTTAAGAGGAATTCGGGAGTTTGTCTTCCTCAAGTTATGTTTCATTACAGACATTCAACCAGGCAGCTTCTCTTATCTAATGATTTACTTTTTTAGGCCATGCTAAGCTTGTATTTGGTTGAAGTAGGAATGTTACATTTACCTAAACAAAGAACAAAAGAAAGAGACCAAATAGTTATACTGCAAGATTTTTCTCTGATGACACACAGATTTCCTTAAAAATTGAGTTTATCCTGCATCATCTTTTCCAAGAGTGTCAGCATGTATCTAGAAATTTATTTAAAAATTCATTTGAAAAAAGCTAATATTTTCTCATCCATACAGCTGTGACTTGGAACACAAATTATTTCATTTGTGAAGTAATGATGCTATACTACATAATGCTATTACCATAACAAAACCAAACAATAAATATTTGTAAGCTCCAGTAAAACACCCTGGGCAGGCTTGGTTGCAGTGTCTCTTAGGAAAATCATACAAATGCATGATGTTGATAAGACCTCATTGAACCATTCTAGAGAAACAGGCAAGAGAAAAATACTGCCATTTGCTATCACAATGACAGCATTTTCTTTACATATAGTCCTTTTACACTCCTGTGTGTCATAATACTGACTTCTATACAGCAAAACCAGATTTGGGTCTGGCACAGCCTCACAACACCCATTCTTTGAAAAGCTGTCAAATTTTGAAAATCTCTATTTTCCTCATACTTAACTGGGATTCCATAAACTGAACTTCCCCTTTATTAATATCCTTTCCCCATTCCCAGGATCATGCATGTGATAATTAGCGTTGTCAACCCTCTTACAATGTGTACAACAACCTGAACCGGGTCTCAGCTCAAGCTGCTCTAAATGCCGGCCTGGATCTCCTCCTCCTCCTCCTCGTCCCCTAAATTACTGCTCAGATTAACAGTAACCCAGATCCCACCGTCACTGCCATTTTGCCTTCCCCTTTCTCTCCAAATCTATTCTGGCTTCCGAGCATTAACCTCAGTAGCTCCTCCCTGCCTGAAGCATAGTTTCCAGAAGAAATGGAACATTTCAAGACACTGTGGAATTACCTCCTATCTCTTCAAGGCAAGAAGAAACAGAGTTGTGCTCAAGGTAACCAGCTGCAGGAAGAAGCATGGAGCTAAAGCCAAGAGTGGCAAGGATCTCAAGAAGATAGCTATGCAGACAGACTGGGGTCAAAGAAATATGTGCTGGAAAGGAGACACATGAAACCACTGGAAAATAAGATTACAAACCAGGGTGAGCACAGAGGTCTAATTTCAGGGTAAGCGGAGCACAGAGGAGGGAGACAAGACCTTACAGGGCAAGAAAACTAGGACTAGGAGGGCAAGTCTGAAGACAGATGAAAGTTGATGGCATGTGAAAGAAGTGAATAACTGCTGTTGGAGCAGAGAAGGAAAGAAGAGCTTGTCATGTGAGCTGCAGACGACTGGCAGAGAATTTGCACTCGCTAAAGTACTTTCCAAAGAGAAGTGCAGCTCAACATTGCCACTGCAGCAAATACTGAAGAAGAGTCCTTCCAAAGGAGTCCACCTCTTCCCAACGCTGGCTCACATGAAAGACTAGAGCATGTTGTAGCTACAGCTACAATATCAGTCCCGATAGTAGGTCTGGACAGCCTGGTAACTATAGGATCCTTGTCGGTGACACTGCCTGCAGATTACAGAAGTTCTGGGGGCTTGGATTGCATTTCTAAAAATCTCAAGTACTCACACATACACACAGTAATGCTAGAAGACCATTACTGAGGCAACACAGGCACTCCAAAATCATGTTATTACAGAATTCAGGCTGCTTGTGCAGCCTGTTGTTCTACTATGGCCCTTAATTACTCCCTTCCCCACCCATCCCAGCGGACCACAACCCCGCTGATGCACACCCTGTGCGCGCTGTGGGTACGGGCAGCTGGGGAGCAGCTTGGCCTTACCTTACTGCTTTGTATAAAAATAAGCAAACATATGAGCATTTAAAGGATCATCTCTTAAGTCCTTCCTTGGTAAACGCACACGGATATACAGCCTTGAAAATATTATGCATCGTTAAGTGTAAGACGGGGCAAGGAGTTAGGAGGAAGAAGTCTGGCACAAAGGGATGCAACAGATGTTGCATAAAGTTTCAGATTCAACCAAATCTTAAAGAACTCCGAAACAGAGAGCATGAAGAAAATGCTCATTTGGAAGTATAATTCATACTAACATTCTGAAGTAAGACTGAGAGAAGTTTAAAAGTAGTCAGAACCATTTTTGTACATTCTGTGATGCCGCTTCAGCTCTAGCTCT
This sequence comes from Phaethon lepturus, assembly GCF_000687285.1. Classification (NCBI taxonomy): domain Eukaryota; kingdom Metazoa; phylum Chordata; class Aves; order Phaethontiformes; family Phaethontidae; genus Phaethon; species Phaethon lepturus. Next base: position 4,341 of record NW_010563946.1, on the reverse strand, counting down.
GTCCCCTCACTCACTGCCGTGGCACCGGCAGGATAGCGGGGAGTGGGATGGAGTGAGCGAGAAGGCTTGTGAAATCTGTATTATACCTCTGCTGTAAACCACCGGAAGACAAAGTAGACAGTTCCAACTAGGAACAGCTGTTATTTTCCAATTAAAAATCACAAGACCAAAATATTAATTTATTAAACAAGTGTTCAGTTCAAGCAGCCACAACTACATTTCCTAGCAATATATATTTTTTCTTCTTTTTAAGAGAGGCTGTTGGAATGTCTCTGGCATAAATAATTTAATGTGACAAAACAGTTTATTGTCTGCTGCTGATATGCAAACAACTCCGTTCCATATTGTGAAATACTGTCTCAATATGTAATGAACTGTAAGAGATTTTCCTTTGGGGGGAAAACAAAATTTGCTGACATTTTTCAAAATGTTTTACCTAGTAAAGTATTAGCTGTGTTAGACTTTGAGAAAGATTATCTTCTGCTATCATAGAAGCAAGTTAATAAAGTGACAATAACAAACTGATGTATCTGTCAAAGTTTATAGATAAGGATGTCAAGCTATAGGTTATCAGCCTACAGTACTGACACTGTTCATATATCATAGCCCCCCAACACACACTCTGTCAGCATTGTTTATTTTCAGTCAGGAGTTAAATAATGACCATGTACTAAAAATGCCTTTGGGGACCTGCTTTGTCTTACATACTGTTCACCTGTTTACTTCAGAGTAAGTTTTGAGTTGCTTTTGTTTAATTTTCTGTTTGAACAGCTGGTATTTATCAACTTCAAATGGACTTCAGGTCAATACCCCGCAAAAAATTTTCTTGCAATTCCTACACTTGCTGCACACACACAGCTTGTAAAAAGCTAATGAGAACACCTCCGCACCGAGCCCAGTTCCCGCAGAACACGGAAAATGCCCACAAATACTTCTGAAACTACATCAACGCTGGAAAAGGAAAAGAACATACAAAGCACAAGGCGTTTTTTCAAGGGTCCAGCAACAGACACCCTACCCATTTTGTACAGAGCACCACAGCTAACAGCCTTCACCACTTCCTGGGCTCTGCGTATTTTTACAGTAATCGTTTAGAGTAATTCTTTACACTATTCAAGTCTGGTTATCCATAAAAAGGGAGGAGATGTTACAGGGTTTGCGGGTTTTTTTGTCTGTTGTTTTGGAGCAGTCAATGGCAGAGAAAGAGAACAGAAGCAGGGCCTGCTGAAGTTAGAGGTGAGGATGCTAAGACCACACAGCCATTGGGGGGGGAACCATCAAGCTCATTTGTTTTCATCCTAAATACCTCAAAAATTCTCCATTTTTTTTCCTCACATAAACAAACATATAAATAAGTTAATCCTATAAAAAGTATTCCACAAAAAGTTACAAAAAGAATTAAACAATGGAAAACTGTATCAAAATATGAACAGAAAAGTAAATGCCTAAATGTAACCAGTATCACCACCAACGGTTTCCATCTATTGATTTTTTTCTCTATATACCAGCCAGGGTGACTGAAAGATATTATGCTATCAGAAATCACTTTGTGGAACTGACAGCTCTAATTGTCATATTTGACGAAGTAAAAAAGAATTGGAAAGATCATGAATTCTTAATCCAAACAAGTTTTTATTACTTTTTTTGGAACTGTTGCCCGAGTATGGATCTTAAGATATGGGCTGAGAATTAATATATTACTCCAAGAATGCTTTTTCTAATTAGTGCATTTTTCCTACTACTATAATACAATTTAAAAAAGAGGACTGAAATAAAAAGGACACATTTGGAATTTCCATTTATTAATGGCAGGGAGAGGGAAACTAATTATGGGGGGGAAAAAAACCCACCTAAAGCAGAAGTTGCCAGTTCTCCCCCTTAACATTAAACTGGCCGTTCTAGGTACCAAAGTTAGGGACTTAAGTTCTACGAAGTAATGCAGAGCTGTGGTATGAGGGTTTTCGTGCTCTCCAGTCCTGTACAGAAGAGCAAATAATAGGGCCTTTGGACATGAAGACACTAATACTACTTACCTGATACCTCTTAGTACCATATGACCTTCAATCAAGACTACAGACCCTAATTCTCCTGAACTTGATTTTATCATTTAGAAAAGACAGTAAGCTGAAAGACTAAAAACTTTTTTTTTAAAGCACCACGATTTCCCACACACAACACTGCAGATGTAACGAACCGTGACACAACTAAATATACTTTTGTAAATAAAAGCCTTTCTTTTGCAGTCATTGAAATTACAGTCCAAGGAAAGCATCATTTATTCTATGATCGTCAGTTTAACTTAGACACCAGTAGGCAAAAAATGGGCTGATTTATGGAACCTATGCTTTTAAATACAAATATTCGAAAAAGGACCTGAGAAGCCAAGTATAGAGCAGAGATTTGTGTGTCGCAGCTTCCATTCCAACTTGAATGGGAAATAAAAATTATCCATTTTCTTAAAAAGGTTTTGATCAAGACCACCCTGTTTCGGTCATGACTTACATAGCTTTTACAAAAGGTACTTCAGCCCCTCAATCTGTAGGGCGACTGCAGAAGTCCCTGCAACGTTTGCAAACCTTCTTTAGCAAGGCCGAATGGAGTTAAGACGCCAGAAGACCTCCTGAGCTTCACGCTAGAAACTTTTTCACAGGAGCCCAAACCTATTGTGTAAGAGGAACCAAGGGGTGCCGAAGGAGTTGGTTGCTATGGTGGCATCTCATAAATCATCAATTATTGTCTGTTATTATGAAGGTGACAGCCTCATAAAGAGATTTGCATTTTCGGCTAATTTTAAGATTTTTTTTCTGCAGACATCATTTGCTTTGTTAAAGAAATGTCATGACAACCATGGAACACTTAAGCTTGTTATCGGGTAGTCAGGCATCCGCTTGGACCCCGTCAGTTTGGCATTTGAGCATCGTAGCCTCTTTTGCATTATTGAGTAGTTTATCTTTACAGTTCATAAATATATTTCTGAACACGGGGATGGCATAATAGGAGAGCGCGGGGAAAGCGATGGAGGGCTCCTGGTTGCCACAGCAACCTAAACTGATCAATTCCCTGTCACTGTTTTAAAAGAGGCACCACTCTCCTGTGGCCCCCAATACTAATTACAAATGCAGGCCCTTCGCTAGCATGTTCAGCTCACAGATTAAAGCAGTTCATGCCTAATTTATCATTTAACATGTCCTCCCACATTTGTAGCGCTGTACAGAATGAATAACAACTTCACTTGTTTACAGCATTTTCAACTTAATTTCACTAATTAGTTTTGCAGTGGTAGGAATTGGAGAGGGTTGCTGCCCCTCCGCGCAGCCGGGTGCAGGCAGGGCGGGCAGCACTGCCCTCCCCACGCCGACCCCGGGCTTTGCCCTCCCGACACCCCGCGCTCCTCTCCAAGCACGGCAGAATATGAATACGTTACATATTTAGATTCCCCTTGTTTGAAAAATATTTCTTTTTAAGCATCTGGGAGAGGTTTTTTATGGGAATGGAAAAGAAATGATGGAACATCTGATTTAGTTCTGTAGCAGAATACATCGTATTGTACAGTGCAATGTCTGAGACCAAAATGCCGTGCATTTCCCCTGCAAAATGGACACGGTGATGACACTCCCCCGGCCGTTGAGGCTGCCTGTCCAGTCAAGCTTCTGCTGCTTCGGTTCAGGAATCTGGCCAGATTCTATTCAGACCGAACCCTAAACGGGTGCGTTTCAACACAGCGTTTATCACGTCCTGAGCACCTGCCACTCAGATCGTTCTTCCAGATCTTCGTGACCAGCACTTGTGCGCATCTTGGAAAACCCTTTCCCACCCCTCTGCGTTTCGTAACAATACAGGCGAGAGGCTGAAATCTCTACAAGGAAAACCAAAACGTGTTGGACCCAAAACGCTCTCAGCCACGACAGCAGTAACTACTCACACGTCTAGGAAAAGAAACCTACTTAAGGCAGTCAGCAATGATGAAAGCCAAGATCCAGCATCCTGATACTGGGAATATTCTCTGACCTTTCTGCTCCAAAGAATGACATTGTGAAGTTCGCATATTCCAAAACACTCTGTAATTTGAGCGGAACCTGTAAGGTTCATCTCTGGCGATAGGAGGAGTTTCGTGTTCGAGCGCTGCCGCTCCCGGGGAGCGGGAAGGGATTTTAGGTTCCTTGGTAATATTTGCAGTACCGCAGTCCCAAAGGAGATCATTTGACAGCCTCTGCCCCAGGCAGCTCCTCCCTGTCGTCAGTTTTACAAAAGGGCTCCTTCCCAGAACTCCTGTTAATCAACAAAAATTATACATCCGAAGAAAGTTAAAACCCTTTAGTGGGTCTCGGGGGGGCTTGGCGA
>NW_010563945.1:25290-43808 GCF_000687285.1 Phaethon lepturus | reverse complement strand
CGGGACCCGTGGCGCCGCCTGTGCTCTGGCCTCCCGGGCTGCGGGGTGGGTAAGCGGTGCCTCCGGCCGTTCCCTGCGGCGGAGAGAGGGGCCGCTGAGCAGGTGCCGGTCCCGGAGCCCAGCAGAAGGGCTGCGATTTCCTTTTGGAGCTGGGCAAAAGTTCCTTTCGTGTCCCCTTGCGACAGATCGGGGCAGGGCCCTCCTGGTGACCGCTCGGGGCGGGGGGGGGGCGGGGAGCAGCACCCACAGCTCCGCTGCCCAGCAAAGCTGTAGAGGTTAAGGGAGCAGTAGCCACACCAAAGGGTACAGTGCTGAGCCGTCTTTTATCAGTTGAACAGTTTTATCTTGGATAGGACCACGTACGGGGAGAAGGCATTGTGTAGCCACCATACAGAAGTTTACTGTGATAGACTCAAACAAGTACTTAACTTCTTTGCGCAGATTGGCTCAGTGGGACTGGTGAACGTCAAGGGATGTCAACTCCCCCTCTCGCTGGAGCGGCCATGCCGCCTGGTGCTTTCTCAGGGACGCAGGCTCAAGCAGCTCGGGAGGTAAATACAGCTTCTCTCTGTCGCATTGGCCAAGAGACTGTGCAGGACATTGTATTTAGAACCATGGAAATCTTCCAGTTACTGAGGAACATGCAGGTGAGAAATAACTTTCTTTTAATGGTCCTCAACTTCTCATGTTTTTACCACCAACTGCCAGTTTACATAGACACAGGAGACAGCTTAGGACATTTAAATACACAACTTGATCAAACTGCTTTGAAAAGGGGGATTGATTTGGAGAAGGGAATAATACTCTTAATACATTTCCTTACTCCTGTACATTAAGTGAAGATGAAGAAAATTCAGAAATGCGGAATTGTTATTGCCCCCACTATAAATGTACTCTAAATACACTTAATGTTTTCCTTTATGAATAGTGAAGTCTGCTTCTATGCTAGTTATGCTTCTTTGTTTTCGTTAACATCGGGGGAGTAATTTTAGAGGAATTTTCATTGATCTTTTTCTGCAATATTTTCTGCCTAGAACTTTTTGACATTTCTTTTTGTTTTTAAAGTGGACATAATCCTTATTTGTGGCCACTTACTGAGAAAGCATACAAACATTTGTTGTCTTTCTCTGTTGAGAGCAGAGGATAAATAATCACTCCCATTCCTTCTGTATTTTCATACTCTGGCAGTTTCCTTCTGTAATTATCTTAGGTATAGGTATATGTACTTAGAGTTTGCTAACTTGAATTCACTTTGATTGTGTCTCTGAATTGTGACCTGGGGTTGAGACACAAAGTCTCAAAGTGTAATATTCATAACAGAGAACAACAGTGTCATGCCTAAGCATTTTGAAGTCATTCACTGAAAAGAGTTACAGAGGGATTGACAATGACCAAAGTATGGAATACATGAAGCTGTTTTACAACAGTCATTTGGCACATCAGATAAGCAGATAAAATACAGAATTTTGCTGATAAGGCAAACAGAAATTTCCATGATTTCTGTGGGGATAGTGTGATTGTCATATTTTAAAATCTACAAAACCTTGTCTGATTTATTTTAGTTTGTTTATTTCATGTGATAGAAATTTTAACATAGTATTTTAACATTTTGGGGTTTTGGTTCTCTAAGTTACCAAATGGTGTTACTTATCATACTGGAACATATCAAGACAGACTGGGAAAGCTGCAGGAACATCTCCGTCAGCTATCAATACTCTTCAGAAAACTGAGACTAGTCTATGACAAATGCAATGAAAACTGTGCTGGGCTTGATCCTGTTCCCATTGAAGTAAGTATCTTTATTCATATATAAAGTACAAATCAGAATAACCACTCTCTGCTTAGTATCTTATCCATTCTCATGAGTTGCAGGAGTCTCATAAAAAGTTTTAAATGAGACTGGAATTGTTCAGTGGACTGAATTCTGTTTATTATTTGGAACTGGTTGAAAGACTGTGAAACTTTCACATTAACATCGACAATTCTTACCAATTGGGAGGGATCTGATTTTGAAATCAGACTTCATTTAAAATGTTAGCCTTTTTCCTCAGGCTTCTTGGTACATTCACCAGTTTGTTTCCACTAGGAAAAAAACAGAGTCAAAAGAGTCAGGACAACTTTTTTCTTTGAAGAGGTTGTTACAGTGGGAAAAAAGTCTGCTTCAAGCTCTCACCTGCCAGCCTAGCTCCCTGAGCAGTATGCATTGTTCCATTGCTCTGGCCATCAGTCTGTGCCTCCATAGTTCCCTCGCTCAGGTACTCTTAACGTGCTGAACCAAAATGAACCAAATCTGAATGTGCCATGGTGATGGAAAAGTGAACAGCCTAAGACTTCCAGGAAGCAGGATTGGCCAAAGTTTTTTCCTAATAAAAATGCTATTCCTAGTAAAACTTAATTTTCTCCCTTCATAAGTTAGATTGTTTCTAATTCCTAGTAATATTTCCAAAGCCTGTTTTGTGTTACGATTTGAGTTACTACAGCTCTATATTAACCAGAACTGTGAAGTTCTTTAACTACTGACCTCTGGATTCTGAGGCAACTCTATGAACTGACTTTTGATTGTCCATTGAGTTTTAATCATTTAAGCATTATATTTTATATTTGGATCTCTTCACTGAAGAGGAATAAAGAAATGAAGGAGTCCATTCTGTACAGTCGATTCTAGACTACTGATCTACTTCTGTCCACAGTCACTGCCATGTGTTTCAGGGAAGTGTATGCAGAAACCTTAGAGCAAGCAAGGGAGTAAGGTAACTTCCCAATTAAAAAAAAAACACTATTTTTTTTCATGATTTCTTGACTTGTGTGCAATAACTCAATACTTGTGTCCCCTTTAAAAGCTTTTGACGTGTCTTGTTTTCGCATACAGTTGGGATAAGGTGGTGTTGGTCTTCCGCCCCCACACATACAGTTTTTTCCCTGTTACCAGGTTGAAAAAGAATTTCTATAGAGAAAATGAGTAGTCCCTTTAAGCTTTTTTAATGCAAGGCCTCACTGATACCTTATGCACAGCAGAGTTTTGTATCAATAGTTGGAATTCTGAATTCTTTTTTCTTTTATCTATGTAGTCTTTTCTGCTTTGCAGTTAATAGAATGGCTGCCTCCTCATGTTTTATTAGTTAGGGTGAATGAAAGTGACACACCATTCCTCTTGGATCTGTTTTCCTAAATTCGTATTTCAGCTTTTCAAAAATAGTCTCAATCGTTTTATTTAATGACTGACATTCTAACCATACCTTTAAAGAGTATCAACAAGTCTCTTTTTTTAAACAGTCAAGAGAAGTCAGTACCTACTAATATTGATGTATTAGTATATTATTATTGATGAAACGTTTTTGTATTTTGTTGTTAATGTGTTAATAGGTATTCTTATCAACTCTCTGTTAACCAACATAGCAAGGCATGAGATAATTGTGAAGCAGATCTGGCTACAAAATTCTCTAGTTGATTAAATTTCCTGCCTCATTTGTGTGTTAGGTGTAGTTCTTTGCTTTTCTTTGTGTTTTTTTCTACTAGCTTTTCTGAAAGATGGAAGGTTTTCAAAGGAAATGTTCTATTTTGAGTGGTACATTATTTTTCCATGATAGAGACAAGGAGTTTTTTCCAGGAGTATTTAGCAGTCACACTACTTCTTCTTTATGGTATGCAAATATAGTAAGTTGTTAACCTTTACTACGTTTTCATGGCAGAGTTTACTGTGATATTTTTTGTCCATTTTGATAAGCTTAACAAGAATGGCCTATAGAAGGAAATTAAATCTTCAGTGGGTTAAATCAAAGTTAAGTTTTCCATCAGGAAGCTGAAGGATGATGCTGAATGCTTTGTATCAGAAATAATGTGGCCAGCAGGACTAGGGAAGTGATTGTCCCTCTGTACTTGGCACTGGTGAGGCTGCATCTCGAAGACTGTTCAGTTTTGGGCCCCTAACTACAAGAATGACATTGAGTTGCAGGAGCATGTCCAGGTCCAGAGAAGGGCAATGAAGCTGGTGAGGTGTCTGGAGCACGAGTTTTATGAGGAGCGGCTGCGCTCCTTCAGTCAGGAGAAGAGGAGGCTGAGGGGAGACCTTATCGCTCTCTACAACTACCTGAAAGGAGGTTGTGGTGAGGTGGGTGTTGGTCTCTTCTCCCAAGTAACTAGTGATAGGAGGAGAGGAAATGGCCTCAAGTTATGCCAGAGGAGGTTTAGATTGGATACAAGTAAAAATTTCTTCCCTGAAAGGTTTGTCAAGCGTTGCAACAGGATGCCCAGGGAAGTGGTGGAGTCACCATCCCTGGAGGTATTTAGAAGATGTGTAGATGTGGTGTTTAGGGACATGGTTTGATAGTGGACTTGGTGGTGTTAGGTTAGTGGTTGGACTTGATCTTAAAGGTCTTTTCCAATGTAAATGATTCTATGACAAAATTACAGCCCAGCCTAAGTAATAAGTTAATATGCATGTGATGAGCAACTTACTCCCAGATTTTTAAAGTAGTGTCTTCTTGCTCATTTACATCAATTACTAGTCTTTCATTTGTCTGTAATGTGTATGTGAACAAGGATGTAATTTTTTTATCAACTTCAACTTTTCTCAGTTCAGGACCAACAAATAAACAATAGTCTGTAGATTTTGTGGATGTATGTTATGTGTAAAATGTTACAGCTAATAATTTTGGATAAGATGTTAGTAGCTTGGGTGTGTTCTGACACAGAAGCATGTATTTGTGTCTATTATGTTTACTGTTTTTTTAATTTTTTTTATGAAGGCAATATGCATTAGTATTAACTTAGAAATGCTTTATCAAAGACTTTTGGCTTTGTAGAAGCTTACCAAAAAGATAGTACACTATATGCCTGAGGAGATCACAGTGGGAGATTCTTACAGAAAAAATCCTATTAGGTAACTGTGGGCCTGGTCTTAAGAATAGCCAAACAGAGGGCCACTAAAATAACAAGTCATAATTAGAGTATTAGCCAAGTAGCTATGTAACCCCAGTCATAATTATGTTTAATGTTTCACTGAAATACTTCATAATAATGATAATTTCTTGTTTGTGGTATTTCTTAGTGTGGAATAGTAAATTTTAGAACACAATCTATGGAGTTCAAGAATACGAAGATTACCTTTGATAAACATCTTAAAACATAAAGACTGGGTTCTGCCTGCAGTTGTGAAATTGCTTAGGTCTAGTCATGGTAATATGTGGGATTGTGTCTTTTTGAAATGCATCGTTTTCCTGGACAACAAACTGAAGTCGTTGCAAGGCCTTTGGGCTTGAGGTGATGAAGTAAGCCTGTCTCCACTTCCTCTTGGGAAGTTTGAACCTTTGGAGAAAATGGTAGTACCTTTTGTATTTCCTGTATCTCCTGTTTTTGGTTTCTTTTTTTCTTCTTTTTTCTTTTTTTTTTCCCTTTTTTTTATATCTAATGTTTCTTGTCTTCACAGCAACTTATTCCATATGTTGAAGAAGATGGCTCCAAGCATGATGATCGTGGTGCTGCAAGTCAGCTTCGTTTTGCTAGTGAAGAGAGAAGGGAAATCATGGAAGTAAATAAGGTAACAAAGTTGAAATTAATTTGCTTAAAACTGCCGCTTTTTCATTACAAAGATGAAATTTCTAGATTGCTGTACTAAATGCAGCATGTGTGATGACTACCATCAACTTCATTATAAATACTTCTTGCATGTAACTATTCCAGAATTACCTTTTAGTAAGCAATCTTTTTTTGGCTGTACCTCTGGCTGTAGAGTTTAGGTTTCCTGACCATTTTAACTTGTGCCTCTTTTTAAACTGATATATATTCTTTTATATATGCTGTATTGTGTTTATGTTTAACCCACTAGGTATCAGCAGTACAGATTGAGGTAGGGTGCCTGTTGAACTTACTTCTTTTCAAAACTTACCTTAGGTGTTAAAAAACTGGGTATTTAAAAATACTGAATGTCAGATGTGTAAATATTATCGCAGTGATGTGAGTTGGTAAACGATTTTCAGGGCTACTTTCTGCATTTTGACAGTTTAAGGAAAACAATTCCTTTTGTTAAATGTATCTATTGAATTTTGACACATTCAGAAAAAAAAGTACTATGTATGATAAAGATGCTGTTAAATGTTGAATTTGAGTGGCAGTATGCAGTTGAGTACAATTACTAAAGAAGGATTCCAACCTAAAAATAAATATGCTGTAGTAAATGCTAATATTGAGATTAAAAATATATAGTTTTACCAGACCACAATTTTGAACATTGTTTCTTCAGTCTGTAAAGTACAAAGATAAAAGGCATTAAATATTTCTGTAGCTGCAATGTCTGTAAATGTTTGGTAAAAAGGAAGCATAATCTTCAAAAATAACTGAACAAGGGAAATAAATGAGTAAAACATTTCTTTATGGAGAGAATAATTGGTGGATTTTCAGCTTTTGAAATATTTCTGATATTTTCATTTGTCTTCAACAATTGGAGATGTACCAAATTTTTCACAACACATTTATTTAGAAAAGTGCATGCATATTGTACAGGAGAAAATGAGGACTATGTGAATTTAGAGAAAAGCATTTGTCAGCTTTTCTGTTGTATTCTTTCTGTTCAGTGCTTGTGTAGCAGGGTTGTATATATTATATTGTATGCAGTGTTGTACCCTGAATTTATGCACATTTATTTGCAATCTTTAAGTGTTAATAAGCTTAACTGTCCATATTTGCTGTGGTTTTCATAGTTTTATGACATGTTTTTGCCCTTGTTGTTGTACTTGTATGCTAATATGTTTTTAAACCTCCTTGGCGTGATCTTGTGAAAAGAATTTCATAAATGTTTATGATGAGTTCTAAACCTTAAAAAGGTTGATGGTGTTACAGGACCATTGGTAGCAAACTGGTAATTAGGAATGTATGCAGACATTCACTTAAATCTGGTCTGAAATCCTGTATTTACACTTAAATGCCTAGACCTTGTTTCTAGATTTTCCACAGTAAATCTTCAGAAGATAATTGAACTTTCCGTAGTATTTTGGTGGACAAATATTTACTAACTGCTGCAAAAGAAATGTAAACTGGTTGTTTTTGTAAGTGCACCGAATTTTTTCTTTCGTCTCTCTCCAGCTGTATAAGCACATCCACTACCATTTTCAAAGCTCAAATTTTAATGCATTACAGAATAAGAAGTGCTTTGGGTTTTTATGACTAGAAATAAAGATATTCTTATGTTTGTGAAAAAAAACACTAGAATCAGGTTAATTGGTCTAATTTTGACACTGGCTGCTCGACTCAGATAGCCCCCTCTGATCCTTAGCTGGCACTCCTGACAGCTTTTCAATCTGCTGTAGTATGCAACATCCACCTCCAGCTCAATTTTGCTTAATTTATTTTAGCAAAATGTCAGTAATACAAAATGTTGATGAAAATGCTGTGACAGGGAAACCAACGTGACAGATGAAGCAGCTTTTTATATTCTTGACCCATTATTTTTCTCCCTTTAGCTGGTTGTCCTGCTTTCATCTGGCTCTTTTTGCTGTAATAGGCAGTATCTTTTCAGTCTTGCATGTTACTGATACCAAAAAAAGTATTGCATTAACCCAATACTTTGATGCTACTGAGACATTTGAATTCTTACACTTTTCCTGGGTCTTTTAATTTTGCCCTTCTTTCTGTGTTATTCCAGCCAGTCTGATCTCTTTAGTGGCTCTGGATGCACGTGAAAGACAGTAACCACTCTGCAGTGTGGAGCACAACCAAAACTAGTTGATCATATAAACTTTGTGGATCATGTATTCTCATACAAAACCATCCTTCCCTCCAGGAACCACTGACTTGAAACATAAGAGCTTTGCTTTGCTACAGCAGTTGTCTGGGAAGGGTCATCCTCAGTGGAGGAGGTGGGGAGCATCATGTACTTCCTATACTCACCATCTCACTGTTGGGGCAGAAGAACCTGTTGGTGTAGCAGAGTTCCAAAATACTGCAGTAGCTTTTGATGTTGGTTTACTGTATAGTGACATCTTTTGATCTTCATTTATTTATTTATTTATTCATTCTGATATATTAGACTTATCTTTTAGGTCTGAAAGTTTAATGCCCTCACCTTTGCTAAGAAGTACTTGTCTGTTAATTTAAAATATAGATCAGTTTACAAGGTAATGAATTTCCGTCCTAGCAATTCAGTAATATTTAGCAACTGTAGGTTTAAATAAAACCTATTAAGCTTAAAAACCAAAGGGGTTTTTGCATGCAGTTACTAAGAAGAGTGTGCCATTATTATGAAAAACAAAGAAACACAATTTATGGAGCACTGACTACCTCTACCTTTTGTACTAAACAATTCTTTCCTGCAGTTCCCAAAAATGTTTCTTATTCCTTTTAACTGTATTTGCTTTCCTGAGTTTTTAAATTGTTGAAGTGATTGACTCTTTTATGGAATAAATCATGCACTGTTCCAGAATCAGTTTGGCATTTGCATTGGTCTACTAATACAAGTCCTGATCCAGTTTTCATTGAACATAATTACTTTTTGCAACAGTTTGAAGCTGTTACCAAGATTTTCTCACTTGTCTTCATATTTTTTGAGTCTGTAATGTTCTGTCTGCAGGTTTCTTACCTTCTAAGTATAGCATCATCTGTAATATTCTCTAGATGTCAGGCTCACCTTGGGTCATGGTCTTGTAGGACATTTGACAGGCTTATAACAGAAAATACCAAATGACAGACTGAGAACATTTTAATCAGTGTTGCTGCCTTATCATCAGTTTTCTTTACTGCTTGTTTTCAGAAATGGCCCAAGTACAGCTTTGGGTTTTTGCATGCTGTAGGTCCAGTTTCAAATGAAGTGCTTAGGAAAACCATCACATAATTAGTAGTCTCAATACATTTGGGTGAAAAATTAAATGATGTGATATTTCAGGTGGACATTTCAGGTGACCCTTTAGAAAATAATCAAGTTTGATATTCTTAATTAATCTTTGCTAACTGGTCAACAGTGATCTTGCTAAGAGAGGAAAAGACAATCTATATGACAGGCTTCTAAGTTAAGCTGTTATGAGTTTAGGTCTGGGCTCTTTTGATAACAAAACTGTTGTGCACTGCAGCTGATGTTGTTTAGGAAGTAGTCCTTAAAATGACAGCAATTTGCAATTAGTCTTTCTCTTTGGAGAATGTTGCCGGAAAACTACTTTTGATTATGCTGAAAACTTGCGTTACTTTTAAACTATTTTTCACGCTCTTTGCATGTATTTTTTATGTGTTTTGTATTTGTAGAGTCCTTTTTCACCCCAAATATGAATGTGCACCAAGGAACACTTTAACAAGAGAGGAAGAATTGTTTATTTGGACATCTCATCAGACTAATCTGCACTGGGTGCCGTTCCATCCTGTTTTGGGTATCCAAACTGGCTCTCTGCAATGGTAGAATCACAGAGGTATTTAGGCTCAGTGAGAGGTCTGGTGATTATCTGATCAACTCCCACTTCAAAGCAGGGCCAACTATCAAAGTTAGATCCAGTTGCTCAGGCTCATATCCAGTAGCACTTTGAATATCTGTAAGGATGAGAATTCTACCCTTTCTGAGCCCTTTGTAAGTGTTTGTCAGCTTTCACTGTGAAAGCTTTCCTAATGTTACATAGGTATTTTCTTTGTTGTAACACATGTCCACTACCCCTCATCCTTTTGCTGTGTATGTTTGACAAGAGTCCAGCTTTGTCTTTTCTATGATCTTCATTAGGTAGCTGGAGACAACATCGCGATCCTGCCTTAGCCTTCTCTACTTGAGACTGAACAAATCTAGCTCTAATCATCTTGGTGGCCTTCCACTAGATGTTTTCTAGGATGTTAGTGTTTTGTATTGAGCTCAAAATTGGACAGTTGTTCTCCAGAGCCAAACAGAGGAGAGTAACAATTTCACTTGACCTGGTAGGTACACTCTTGCTAATTTAGCGCAACATGCAGTTCGTCTTCATTGTTGCGGAGAGCCACTGCTGACTCATGTTCAGCTTGTCAGAAAGTTCCAAAAAGGACCTCAGTCCCTTTTCTGCAAATCTGCTTTCTATTCAGTCAGCCCTCTGCCTGTGCTGTTGTATGAGTTTATTCTGTTTTCAGATGTAGGATATTGCTTTAATTGAAGTTCCTGAGGTAGGTCTCAGTCTGCCTTTCCCACCTGTTGAGGGCCCTCTGAATTGGACATCCTGACACTATGTTGACCACTTTAGCCAATTTGGTATTGTCCACAAATTTGATACTTTGATATAGTGATTAGGTCATTAAGTATGGCTAAGTCATTAATGAGGATACTAAGAATATTGACCTTAGTATCAATCCTGAGAAACACCAAGAGTGACCAGCTGCCACTTGGTCTTAATACTGCTGAACCCAACATTTAGAATCCAATAGTCTAGCCAGTTTTCCATTGATGCTATAATCCACCTATGCAAACCACAACTTGGCTACAAAGATACTATAGGAGACTGTGTCAAAAGCCTGACTAATATGAAACTAAAGAAACTCCCTTGCTTTCCCCTTGGCCACACAGCCAGTCATTTCTCAACAGATGGTTATCATGTTGGTCAGGACAACACATCTTTGGTAAATCCAGCATGACTGTTCCCAGTCACCTTATCGTTCATGTGTCTGGACATGACTTCCAGAAGGATTTGCTGCATAGTCTTTCTGGGATGCAGGGTAAGGCTGACCAGAGTGTAGTTTCCATAATTTTCTGGATCCCCCTCCCTGCTTTTCTTGATGAGTTGAGATACTTGCTTTTTCATCAGGAGCCTCTCCCCATCTCCAGTAGAAAATTATGCAGAGTAGTCTTGTCATCAGCCAGCTCTCTCAGCACTGAGATGCATTTTATTCCATATAATGAAATATTTCCCTTTTAGTTTCATATAAAATGTTTGATGCCAAGATTTTCATGTAGCTTCCTATATCAAAACAATATCATGGTTACAAAGTTGAGAAAAGTTAGGAAACACCAACCTTAAATCTGTCCCCTTTTATCCTCGTATAAATGCATATTATAGAACCTTTATTACATTATCACATTTGGTTCCTCTTCTTCCCTCGTGTCATCTCGTGTCCCATCCACTTTCTTTTCTGGAAAAGTCCTTGAGCTGTTCTGCTTTTGCTGCAGAATAGGCACTGTTAAGATTGAATCGGTATTATGATAAATAAGATTATAAGAATCTTGGTTTATGTATTGTGTAACTTGCATGAGGGTATTTGAATAAGCAGAGAATTCGGGAATGAGAAGGAAGGATTTAATGTGAATAGTGAGTAAGTAACTGAAGGCTGCTCTTGAGAACTGGATTTTTTACTTGACTCTGTGACCCGTGGTAGTTGTTCATTCTTCCCCTTGCAGTTGGTGATAGCTGTCCTTTGAATATGTGGGAAGCTGTTAAAACACAAAGTTTAGTGATGGACTTGAATCTTAGATGTCTCTGGACAAAGTTAGTAGGCAGTCCAGTTTTATCCATAGTGTTCCTGTGTTTTAGTTTGCCATCTGTAACTGAGGATCATAAATCTGTGTGATTTTCATGTTAAGAATGGGGATTTAACACTGAGGAGTGTGGTGGAGAAGCACCTTGGGGAACGGATAATTCTATTACAAGCTGCATAGTTTAGAAGATACTCAGTAAATAAGACCTCAGACTTCATCACTGAATGATAAATAATTGTTGTGAAGCAAGCGTCCACCTATTTTAATGAACACACTTATTTGAACAGCAGAGCAGTGGATACATGCAGTTGTTGTCTGGTGTGAAAAGTGTTGAGCATGCAATGGAGCACAGGCTGTCACTGGTGCCTCTCGTTTCAGGAACGAGAGTTATGCATGCCAAAGGAGCAGTTTTCCTCTCATCTATCCAGTGAGGAGGGAGGCAGAAAACCCATTCTCTCATTTCTAGTAAGATAGAACAGTTATGCCTGTGAATGACATCAGGAAAAGCTGCAGTTACTGAACAGTATGTTAATGTTTAATTGCACAAGCAGTTAGTGTATTAGTGATGAATACTTTTTGTCCATTTGAAAAAATATTATAAATAGATCAATATGTGAATTTATTATGATGGACAGTGGGCCTTGGTATCAATTGAGTAGCCACAAGTTAGAATATCACCTGTCAGCTTTAAGGGAGTTTGAGCAAAGTGTTGAGACATTTTTTTCTATCATTTTTTTCTGCTGTGTGCATATAGCATTGTTAATCTTTTGACTAGAAAAGTGAAGTGAAAAAAAAAAGAGGAGGTTTTTCCACCTCCTCACCTCAGAGATTTCATTATGAGGGACTCATTAAAAAAAATAGCAGTATAAATTGCCAGGGCAGGCTGTACTTTTTCTCGCCTATCACAAACATTGTGTTTCTCTAGAAATTCTTTGGATTTGACTTACATGGAAAAGCAGAGGCCACTATCACCTTCGTAAGACTTTCGGCAATCACTTCCTACAGCAGTTTACCAGTCAGAAGGAGTAACATGCTCATGAAAAAGAAGATGATGCAAGCTTTTTCTGTAGTAGAGTCATAATCAACAAAGTAAACACATTGTTTTAATTCTGCTGAGATTTATGCAAGTAAAGGTATTACTGTTATTAATATTTAATGCTTTATTAAGCTTAGATGTACTTCTGGCCTGTACTGTTGCAGGTCTTTGCTCTCAGCAGGAGCTCATGGGCCTCTCAGGTAATGAGGAAGAGATAATATTTCACATATCACAGGATTTATAAAAAAAAAAAAAGTTGTTACTGTCTCAGACTTTTTTTTTTTATATGTATATAGCAGTATATTATTCTTACTGTCTCAGGCAGGCATTTGGGTCAGCTGTGGAACAAAGCAGATCAAAACTAGCTGGTATAGCATTCAGGAGAATGGTCTTTTATATAAGGTTCATATTTCATTCATATTTCAAGATGAAAACACCTCTTTTTTTGTAAGCAGAAGTGTCTGCACAACATAGGCAAGTACTTTTGATGCTTTTACAGGCATCAATTGGAATATAATACTCTTCCACAGTGTTTACACTATTACCTTTGCCTGAAGAAGAGACTTTTAACAAGTTGATTGAGTGCCAAATAACGACTTATAGTGGTGTTTAGGTTTTAAAATGTGAAAGATAGATGAGCTTAAGATGAGGAGAGAGATGGGAACGATGTGCAAAGGAGAGTTCTGATAACATCTCTGATAGAAGGTTATGCATTGGTCTAGACAGCACTGATTTCAAATGAAATGATAGTGAACCAAAAATAAGCTGAAGTCAAAAATTGATTTCAGTCAAAGCTGAAATTATTGTGTCCTACTGAACCCAAATCTGTATGAACTATGCCAAGTTATTTATGGCATGTTCCTGGAAAGACAGCTATTTTCTGGATGTATGTTATGGTTCTTCCACTTGTTTCATTTATGTGGGTTTCATGCTTCTGTACATGTTTTTCATAAATGTCCTACTTGACCTAAGCTTGCTAAGGTCTTGCTGGTTAGTGGAAGGTGCCAGTCCTTGCCAACTCCATCATGATGGCCATAGTACTTGCAGTGTCAGTCAAAATGGATAGTTAATCACATTGAAAATTAGTATCACCAAAGACAACCCCCTAGGATTCTCTTTTCTGACAAAGAAGGACTAGCAGAAATGTGCCTGTCGGGTATAACGTGAATTTATATCTCTTAAACTCAATATAAACTGCCTCATATAAGATAATTTTCCTCTGCTATCTTAAAACAGATAAAGTCAGAAGCTGTAGCATGTATGTAGGATGAAGTACCTTTTCTTGTTTCATACAACTGTTAATCCTGAGCAGCAGTCTAGAGTTCAACTAAGTAATTTCAGTAGAAAGAGAAAAGAGTGGGAGACAACTTGCAAACAATCTGTTCAAACGGAAATTTGTCATTGCTGCAGAAGTTTTACAGAACTTACCCATTTCTGAAGAAGGCCATTTCACCTATCCTTCCAAGGTTAGACCTGTGTTGAGATGTTCTTACTGGCTCAGCAAAGTCTTAAGCAGAGGCCAGCACTGCCTGTGGTGCAGAACATATTAATTATGTTATTATTATAGAAATATTATAAAAATAAGTACTTTGTGGTGTGGACCACTGCCTGTGGTAACAAAGATCACTATATGCATTTCAATTTGGAGACTATGCTCTCTGAAGTGGGTTTTTTCCCCTATCTCTATTCTTTTTTTACAACCTAGCATTCCAGAGATGGTGCTTCATCTTAGATGTTTTTTTCTGTCTCTGGAAAAAGTAGAATAGAAGAGCTAAGAAAATAGCTCTTCACTGAAGAAAAGGATCTAAAATTATCTTTGGATAAATAATGTAACAATTGTATACTTCTTGTCTTTACAGATGCTTTGAAAACAAATCAAATTTGAAGGTTCCCTTGTCTAGCATCAAATAAAGATTAAGCAATTTACAGTTTCATAACACAAGAAATGAAAATACTCTTTTGTGCGTAACTTATGTAAAGTTCATGTGAGCTTACCTACGTAACAGTATTTAAAAGTGTCAGAAGTCAATGGTTCTTCTTTCCGTGTCTTGAATAACCGTCACTGACCATTCAGCCTTCATTTCTATTGATGAAGGCTTTGAAAAAATCATAAAATGGCATGCCCTCAGCATCAGTGAGTGACAGCTTGCATTAAACTAGTAGTTTTGATGTAACATTCATTGATTTCTCCAAGATTGAATGTTGAAGCAAACAGAAATATGTTCAAAATGCCACAGGTATGAACATGCTTGTTTATCTCATCCCTCTTGTGCTTTCTCAAGCACACATCCAGTTCTGTCATCTGGATGCTGTGGTAACTACTTGCTTGGTTTTCTCTCTTGTCTTAAGGAGTTGGATCTCTGCTGTATATTGTAAAGTCTTGGATTAGCAAATGGAAAAGAAAGAAGCGTTAGATAAATACACATAGTTATCTTTAAAATACTTTTTAGTCTGTCAAATGCTTGATTAGAAATTCCAAGTTAGTGCGCATGAACTGTCCTACATCTGTTTTTACATCCTTCTCAGGAGTCTGGAATTGAGTGTTGTCTCTGCGTCCAGGAAATGTGTCCACCAAAGTCTGTGTTCAGGAATATTTCCCTTACTCAAAGTACCATGTTCCCCATGTAATCTAAACCTAATTACCGTATTATGTCAGACCACTTTTACAGGTCTGAAGTGAATAGACTTCCTCTGTTTTCTCTGGACTTCCTTCCCAGCTGACCAGCTGGGCAACTTAAAAATATTGGTGTGTTGTCCACATCAAAATTCAGGAGACTGATTTTCAGGATATTGCTTCTTTTGTTGCTTCTTTTTATCACTGTTCCAGTTACTTTGGTTGTATTACTGATCTGAGTCACCCTTTTAATGTATTGCCATTTGTGTAGTGCAAGTTACAAAGTTATACCAAACCTGAAACATTTTGAGTAGTTTTTCCTCTTTTGCTGGTAGCGAGTCTTTCCTGTGCTTTCACTTTACTTGGAACTCTGGACTTCCCTAATGAATGAGTAGTTTGATCTCTAATGTGAGAAGGCTGATCTCTTATCAAATTGGAATGAAATGAAGGACATAGGTTGCTGTTAACAATACACAGTAACTTAGTTCTTGACAGCTTTGATTTGAGCAGGAAAGTGAATAAATCAGACAATGCATTTCTGTGAAACATGAGATGTTAGGGAGATCCTGTGATGTCTTAATGCACTGATCTTTCATAACTTCTAAGTTCTGGTTATGCACTCAAATAAAAGCAAGTTCTTCTGTTCCTTCAAATGCTTCTGCAGTTTGCAAAAACAAATACATAATTTTAAATAATTCAACATGCTTGGGAATATCTGTTTCAAGACAGGGGACCCCTTGGCACATCAGGGTTGACCTATATAGGCTGGAAAAGCTTGTTTGGCTTCACCTGTACCTTGTGCTTTGTTCAAACTTCTACTGTTAGTTCATTCTTTTTCTGTCCACCCAAGTTACACAACATGTATTCACATAAATCTACTTGTTCCCTGAATTCTTTCTTCCTGCTTAAAAAGTGCTATCTTTTGGACTTTGGAAAGAGAGGACCAATCCCCACAAAACTCCACTTTTTGAAGGGATCAAGTTTTGATAAAAAGACTGCTGTGAAAAGAAACAGCATTCCTCCTCTAGCAATGGTCCTTAATTTTTGAGACTTTCTTGTATTTTTAGGGTGTGCTTTAAAGAAGACGTATTATCTCACTTAATACTGCTCAGAGACAATTAAGAAAAAAAATCCATATAGTGTTTCATAATAGTGTAACTTTTGTTGAATTTCTGAGTGCACTGTTTGAACTAATCACAAAAAAAACCTTGTAATAAACTCTTCCCACAGAAACTAAAACAGAAGAATCAGCAGCTGAAGCAGATCATGGATCAGTTACGGAATCTAATTTGGGACATAAATGCCATGTTGGCAATGCGGAACTGAACAAGAAGAAGCAAGCATTGTGGCTGGAAAAGATAGAAATTTGTTTGGATACACTTAATTTCTTTCTAAGAAGTAACGTGTTTTCCCACAACCATATTGCAGTAATGTTTGAAGTCTTCAAGATTAAAATGTTGGTTTTTTTTGTAATAACTGAAATGATCTTGGTTTTGTTTTTATAAAAGATTCATCCTACAGGTTTTACCTGAGTCATTCACTTAGGCTGTATTATATTCAGCCTAAGTAACTTAGAGTGATAATTTGGATTGCTATGCAAATGGGTTTTTTAATAAGTAAAGAATTTCTGGATTTTTTAATAATACAATTAACACTTTTAAAAACATGTGTTTGCATGCCATTCTGCAGTGCAAACCACCTCTACAGACAGAAAAAGTTGCAGTACAGAAAAGTCACTCATGTAAGCTCCAGGACTGAAATAAGTGATCAGATAGTACATTGCAATATGTTTCCCCATTGTGCAAACATATGCTACAGGCTACTATGCCATATAGGTTCATCTTATTCCATATCCTATCACTGCATATATATTACATTAGATAAATTGGAGCAAAATTCAAAAGCTACATAAAACTACTGCTATATCTTTATGGATATAATTAAGTCTTTTTAAGTGAAGACTACATACATATATCCTCGACATTAACTACTTATGTAACTATGAGTTACAGTTTCTTGAGTACTGCTCCAGCTATTGTATGTTGTAGTTTTCCTGTAGCATTACGTGTGGTTGGAATACTTGGGTTTTGTTTACCAGAATGCACTGAATAAATGCCTCATTAATCTTTTCCCTATGATGCCAGTCCTAGAAAACGCTGGAGTATATGAGCAGTTCATTATTTTGGATTAATCATCAACCTTCATCTTTCTTTGTTCTGCCTCTGATATTCCTCACAGTTTTCATTAGCCCTGAAAATAGTTTTAATTTTTGTTATCCATAGATGCTGCCAGTGGACTATTTTTCCAATGTCTCTATTTCCAGATGAATAAATGTGTAAAATAACACTGTTTCCATACAAATCCGTAAGGCACTCTACTGTTAATATTTGTCAAGTTGAAAACTGACCATCCTCATGATTTGCTTCTTGCATATTACTTCTAATTCTCATTCCATGCCCAGTCAGATTTCTTAATAGTTTTGTGTGAAAAATTAACTCAGAACCTTCTGAAGAGTCCAGTTAAATGGTATCCTTTTAAAAGATATCCTTTTCACAGTATGGGGTTTTGATACTGAATGTTTATTGATTTGAGATATATGGTTTTAAAAATGTTATACTGGTTTGTTGTTCTATCAGTCTTTTTTATTTTGGTTTTTAATAATTTCAACCCATTTGTCTACTCCTTGAGGTAAAAATCACTGGCATCTGATAGGTCTGATCACACCTGGTTGACAATATATGACTTTTCCCTGAAATTAGGTACAATGTAGTTGTCTTTTATTTCTCCTTTTGAAGGCTTTAAATCTTAACAGGTGATTGGATGCCCAGTCTTATAATTGCAAATAAACAGAGGTATGAAATGTTTGTTTTGATTAGTTTACCCAGTGCTGAAAGTGATATGTAACTATAACAATACTTAGATGGGTGTGCTGGGTTGAGCCTGGCTGGACGCCATGTGCCCGCCAAAGCCGCTCTATCACTCCCTTCCTCAGCTGGACAGGGTTGAGATCAGGGAGAGATCACTCACCAATTGCCATCACAGGCAAAACAGACTTGACTTGGGGAAATTAGTTTAATTTATTGCCAAATTCGAGTAGGATAACGAGAAGTAAAACCAAATCTTAAAACACCTTCCCCTCACCCCTCCCTTCTTCCTGACCTCAACTGTGCTCTCAATTTCTCCATCTCCTCCCCCTGAGCGGCGCAGGGGGACGGGGAATGGGGGTTGTGGTCAGTCCATCACACGCTGTCTCTGCTGCTCCTTCCTCCTCAGGGGGAGGACTCCTCACACTCTGCCCCTGCTCCAGCCTGGGGTCCCTCCCACGGGAGATAGTTCTCCACGAACCTCTACAACATGAGTCCTTCCCACAGACTGCAGTTCTTCACGAACTGCTCCAGCCTGGATCCCCCGCGGGGTCACAAGTCCTGCCAGCAAACCTGCTCCAGCCGGGGCTCCTCTCTCCATGGGCC
>NW_010563945.1:24859-25151 GCF_000687285.1 Phaethon lepturus | reverse complement strand
CAGGCCCTGCCAGGAGCCGGCCCCAGCGCGGGCTGCCCATGGGGTCACGGCCTCCTTCGGGCATCCCCCTGCTCCGACATGGGGCCCTCCCCGGGCTGCAGGTGGAGATCTGCTCTACCATTAAGCTCTGGTGTCTGCAGAGTTGTTGCTCTCACACAGAATCATTCCTCTCTCTGGCTGCAATTGCTTTTGCTGTTTCACCCACCCCTTCTTTACTCTTTAACTCCGTTCCCCCAGAGGCGCTGCCACCATCGCTGATGGGCTCGGCCTTGGCCAGCAGTGGGGCTGTCTT
>NW_010563945.1:0-24837 GCF_000687285.1 Phaethon lepturus | reverse complement strand
GCGCGGCCTTGGCCAGGCGTGGGCCTGTCTTGGAGCCGGCTGCCCTGGCTCTTTCGGACACAGGAGAAGCTTCTGGTAGCTTCACACAGAAGCCACCCCTGCAGCCCCCCCACTACCAAAAACTTGCCACGCAAACCCAATAGAATGTGAGTAGGTGTCAAAACACCTTACAGATTAAGGTCACTCTCTTTTCTCCCATATTACAAATGGAAAAGTGGATAGCTGGCTCAGTGGCAAAGCTAGCAGCAGAACTGTTCGTTTCCCGTTTAGATTGACCACTACAGCAGGCTTGTTGGTCAGAAATAATGTGCGATTTCTGCAGCTGTGAGAGACGTACCTACTTTATATAAAAAGTATATAAAGATTTTGCCAAGCAAATGAAGACTGCAAGTAGAGATTTTATTTTGTTGTTTGTCTAAAATGCAGGCGCGTTTTTGTATTTAAAAGGCGTAGTGGCAGCTTTCTGTTTAATGTATGTATAAGCATGCATCCAGCCTAGCAGAAGTGTATCTGAAGTGGATTTTGAAATGGCAGCAACATCTTGTGAGTGTAAAATTCTCAGTACTTAGTATTTTGTTCTATTTTTGGAACAATTACGGAAAATGGAGATTAGACTAGACTGTACAGACTGTACTGCCTGTATTCTGTCTATGTATTCTTACTAAATGTCTTTAAAGTTTGCTGACTTTTTTTATTGCATATAAACAGTGCAGAAGTAACCTAAAATGTGAACAAGACTGCAAATGCTGGGAGTAAATGTCTGACCAATACAATATTCAGCTTACTCTGTGCAGTTGCTAGCAGTAGCCAAGTTTTATACTACAATTTTTCATCTGGGAGAGAGGGGAAAATGCTTTAAACCACTACTGGAATAGATAGAGCAGTAGCTAAACTGCGAAGTGCAGAAATTGTGCATTATCACACTAAATACTGTCAAAGCAGGAACTTTGCAAGGTGTTGGACCAAAACCACGTACTTCGACTTACACAGATGAAAGCAAGGGTAGCAAACGTTATTCATATACTACCACATCCATGAATAAGTATAGGGTTTGGCCAAGAAGATGACAGTTGTAAGAATGTGGCAATTCCTCAGCTGTGAAACACTTTTAAAGGAATTACTGGGCATCAACGTGCTGAAATTTAATATTTTATTTAACGCTAACTGAACTTTAGCTGCTGGTTAATGAACTGGCACCACATGAAGTATTTACAAACACCAGCAAAGCAATACCAACACAGATGTTTCAATGTTTTGTTTATATATCATTGACTATTTCTGTATTTCTGATTAGGCAGAAGCTGGATAAACATACAGGCAGTCCCAGGAGCAGATACCAGAACCTACAATGGTTCCATTTTTGCACTATAGAAATATTTGAGGGGGTTAGGGTTCTTAGGGCTCTATTTTTGCCCAGAGAGTACTTGGGGCAGTGGAGGTAAGATGCTGAATACTTTTTAGCATGTTTGTGGGAGCACCCCAAGTTAATGCATATCCTCAAAATGAAACCAGTAATCCACAGAATATTCAGGTTGGAAAAGACCTTTAAGATCACCAAATCCAACCATCAACCCAACACCACCATGCCCACTAAACCATGTCCTGAAGTACCCCATCTACGCATTTTTTGAACACTTCCAGTGATGGTGACTCCACCACTTCCCTGGGCAGCCTGTGCCAATGCTTGACCACTCTCTCACTAAAGAAATTTTTCCTAACATCTAGTCTAAACCTCCCCTGGCACAACTTGAGGCCGCTATAGACAATGTAACAGATTTTGAATGTTCGGCTCAATGTCACAACACAGAAGATGCCTGCTAGGCAGTATGCAAAGGTCCAAGGTCTGTCTTGCGTAAAAAGACAAGAATGCGGAGCAGATTTATGCCACGTTCAGGAAAAATGCAAGGAGTTTACCTTTCCTCTTGTCTTTCATAGAGGCAGCAAGGCCACATCCAGAGTGCACTAATAAACCATGACTGGTTTTGTTGTCCTGTAGAAGAAAAACTGCTCTGGTTATAGTATTTCTTCCTGACGGAGAAACTGGAAAATGGGAACAAGTGCTACTTAAATTAATCACCATAAAGAACTGGATTTAGGTGGAGTAGGACAAGCATTCTGGTCTCAAAGGAACCAAGTTTTCATTGGTGTGCAAGATGGCTGCACAAGCCTGCAGCTGAAGGATGACAGACAACTGCTGTGGAAAACAGTAAGATCTGCATGTAGTTTTGAAAATCTGAAGTTAAGAAAAAATGTCAAAAAAAAGGAGTCAGTGACACCCAGGGACACTGAGTCAACTGAGGTTTACAGGGGATGGATTAGTTTAATTACTTTGTGCTAACAAAGGAAATGGGGAATTATAAAAGAAATTTACAAATACGTCAGTGCAGAAAAAAATATTTGAAGGAGAAAGTGAGGAGTTGCTCACTCTCCTTATTTAATAGTAATGAAGACTGATATGGTAGAGCAACAGGACTTTAAAAGAGAAGCTTTTTGATGAGTTGGAAGTTTACACATAACAACAAGCTGGCTGATATGTATAGCAGGATATGAATGAAAGTGACAAAAAATATGTACCAATGCCAGTTTTTCTTTAAGAAAATGTAATGGATAACTGGAATGTAAGAGGTAAATAAATGTAGTATAGTGAAACTTTTGTCTTCTTAAATCTAATTTCTCTGTTAATTTTAAGGATTTTTTCTTACTTGCATAAGGGATGCATTCTGGCATCTGTTACAACACTACACAACAAATAACGCTACTGAAAGTTGGGAACAGTGTTTGTGTTGATGTGAATGTGGTCAGAAGCAGAGTACATGTTTTACAGCACTTCTCGTTGGATTAGGTCCAGTAAAGACCATAGGCATATTTGAGGCAAATAAGCAGAGACATGTTTTCTTGTGTGCACTCTGGGAGCATCTCAGCTCGTTGCGTGCTTCATGTTCAACTTCCAAGCTACCTAATTGCTTAGAGTTCTGCTTCTGTGCATCTTCCCAGCAGCTGTTGATATCTGATAGTCACTGCTGAGGCTGTATAAACTGTGATTTTTCTGCCCAAATCCTATAGGAGGCCTGATGTGCTTGTCCCTCTTTGGCCCCTCTCGCTCTCGCTTTCCCTTCTCAGCTGACTGCCCCTACTACAAAGCTATAGAGCAATGTTCTAGATTAGAATTGAAAATGAGTGGCTGAAAGGAATGAATTACGTACACATCTGTGATAAAATCCTTTCCTAGGTCTGCGTGTGCTTTCTCACAAAATGTTGATTGAAAAATAAATTCAGATTTTCCTAAAGAGGAAGAAATATATGTGATTTTGAAGTGGTATGAGTAGCAGTGGATAGCAATGCAGTTGTTTTTATAGCCATGTGGAGGTTTTAGTGGTATTTAGAGTCCTGGAGAAGGGGGAAGAGGGTCATGAAGACAGTCTGTTACTGAAATACATTGTTGAAGTGGAAAGACTTTCAAACAACAAAAGGAAAATATGAAGAAATATAGCAGCAACAATCAAAACTTAGGTGAGCATGAACTGGCCATAAAATAAAGGCAAGGAAAGAGGATTTGGGAAAACACATTTTAAACCTGTGTTAAAGAGATAATTGAGGTGCAGTGAGAGAAAAAAAAAGCCACTGCAGTATTGGGGTGCATGACCAAATATTGCATAGTAGGGAGTATAAGTGTGAGAGCTCTTGTTCAGAGACCAGTAATTCTGATACAGTAATTCTGCATGAAATACTGCATTAGTTTTGGGGTCAGCATGTTACTAACACAGTGAAAGAGAAGAATACTGATGTGCCACCATATGAATAATCATGAGAATAACTTGGGAAAACAAAGATGAAGCTCAAATGTAGAAATTTTTGGGTAGATGCAAAGGGGAGGGAGGTAGAGTGATTTGGAGTGGCTGTAGTACAGAACAGTGAAAGAAGGTAAGCAAGAGCTTACTTCACCAAACAGCAGTGAAGAGGGATGGGTAGGGGAAACCTCTTAATGGTAAGATAAGAAATACTAATTTCCCTAGAGTTTAGAAGATGTCTCTTGGGTTACTTGGAAATGTAAAAACTAAACAGCACAAAAAGACAAGACAAATGCATTAGGAAAATGGAAAAAAGATCCTATCTTGCCCTGGTAAAGCAAGAGGTGGACTGAACTGACCTCACTGGTTTTTCCACCTTCAGATTTTACAGTTGTAAAGTGTCTGTTCATCGGAGGACTATTTGTCAGATGATAAGCTCCCCAGAGCACCTGGCCTGGAGGCCACCTGCAAGTATTAAAGAAGCTTTCATGGCGTCATTGTGATGATTTGCTGCTGAAATTCCTCTTCAGGTTAACGTGCCTTCGTGGAATTTCTGTTAGCGGAATAGGAGCAGAAAAGGAAAAAAAAAAGCAGTACCTTGTTTCTCCCTCCCTGCCTCCCCACCCCACATCCCCAACCTCCGGTCCTTAGTTTTGGTTCATCTGGAGTGTGTTCATTCATTTGGTTGTTGGAGTGTGTCTAGAGAAGAGCAACAAAGCTGGTGAGGGGTCTGGAGCACAAGTCTTACGAGGAGTGGCTGAGGGAACTGGGGTTGTTCAGTCTGGAGAAGAGGAGGCTGAGGAGAGACCTTGTCGCTCTCTACAACTACCTGAAAGGGGGTTGTGGTGACGAGAGTGTTGGTCTCTTCTCCCAAGTAACTAGTGACAGAATGAGAGGAAATGGCCTCAAGTTGCACCAGGGGAGGTTTAGATTGGATATTAGGAAAAATTTCTTTGCAGAGAGAGTGGTCAAGCACTGGCACAGGCTGCCCAAGGAGGTGGTGGAATCACCATCACTGGAGGTGTTCAAAAAACATGTGGATGTGGCAGTTCGGGTTTAGTGGGCATGGTGGTGTTGGGCTGATGGTTGGACTTAATGATCTTGAAGGTCTTTTCCAACCTTAGTGATTCTGTGATTCTGTGATTTCCTAGTGAAGAGCTGCTCTGTGATCTTGCTGCAAAGCCCAAGCCCTAGCTGATACCCCATTACCGTCGGTTGACTCGGTAGAATTCAGGAAGCCTTTTACTAATGGGAAACGTGATGCTATTTATGCATCCTTCCCCAGCTGATACTAAACCCAACTGTAGTTCTTGCATACCTTGCAGTGTGAGCTCATGGCATGGTCTGTGCTGAGGGAGTAGGTTTATTCCAGCACAGGCACCGAGGGGTGATCTAAGTGTGTAAAACATGTGATCGTATCTTGCCTCAGATATGAAGTAGCCTTATAAATTGTTATGTAAACCACATGCTACTTGTGTAGCATTTGCATATGTTACATATATTTTTGTTCAATGTGGGAGGTTTTAATTACTTTCTAGGAAATGAGAACTTTTTTTAAAGGTCTTGAATAGTCTGAGCAACCACATCTAAAATGTCCTGCAGCAATCGCAGAAGACAGAAGTAACGGATGGAAATAGAATGTAGGCATTGCACTTTCTCACAGAGAAGAAAATGTTTTTTTACGTGTGTTTAATTACTATTGCCATAGTCTCACTTTCTCATCATAATCATTTGGTACCTTAGATTTCATGAGAACTATGAGCCCCACTGTACCATTTTGAAAGTAATAAGATTCACAGTAGTTAAACTAAATACAATTAGATTTACTTATTTTACAGCTCTGTCAAGTTGCAGAGACCACTATAATTTAGATTAGCTTTACAAAGCCAGAGTGGAGTTGGGATTAATTCATGCAAGGAGTATATGGCTTTCAGATTAGAGCTTTTGAACTTGACTTGAACAATGAACAAAAAAGCAAGCAGAGACATAGGAAGTCCTTCAGTTGCGCAAAGTCATGTCACAGGCAGGAGTAAGGAAAACAGGTGAAAATTTTAGCTCACTGATACCCTGAAATACAGTTATAAAGCAGATTATGGAATGTACTACTACCATTTTGCTACACTTTAGCACGTCATGTACCAAGACAGGTTACAGGGACAGAGCCCAAACCAGTAGCATAAGGCCAGCAACATTCACTCTCACGTATGTGCGCTGACTGTGTTCAGGTTTGAGGCACAAGTATTTATTCCTGAAGTCGATTGCTTCCATGTGCTATACGTGTAAAATTGCAGAAGCCCCTTGTATTATATGGTTTGTATACTTTTTTAAAGGCCTTTTACTGACACATAGTAAAGTCAAGTCTCTGGTGATCAACCCTATACTGGTTTGCCAGTAAAGATCTCTATTTATAAGGGTGAACATGTACGAAACCAATGGGTATCTCTGTCCCTGAAGAGCAGGGTAGATAAACAGGAGGGACTAATGACAGAAATAGAGAGCAAAGAGTTGCTTCCCCCAGGACTGAAGGGTTTGTTTTCCCTTTGTTTCACATTTTTTTGTTTGTCAGATTTTTATTTGAGTATGTGAAAAACTGTCTTCTTTCAATGCATGCAGGTTTCCGTTTCCAGCTCCAAGACCATTTGTATTTGAAGTTTGGGTTCAGGCTGTTGAAAGGCAGGAATTATCTGCAGTGTGCAAATGTGAACGTGGAGTGCAACTGCCCAGGAGACTGGTGATACATCATCTCCAGGGTTTTTGTCGAGGTCTTATATTTTAACAGTGTCAACCTTCCCAGTCTGTTGCAAGCACGATTTACACCCCTTCTGTCTCCTAAGAGGAAAGGAAATAGAGGCGGCAGAGATGTTCCCAGAGGAGTGACTAATCTTTACCCTTCAGGAGTCTTCAAGGATAACCACCTCTAGTAATCATTAAATAGTTGTTTTTAAAACAAGAAAAAAAAATGCAAAGCAGTTAATCCCATTTCCCAAATGTTCTGCAGTGCACATCATTATCTATTCAGCTTCTCGTAGTCATTACCAGAGAGAAATTAGGTCTAGCAATGAGTGGTCAGTATGATGCTGTCAGCGACACACACTTCAATTTTAAATTTAAAATGGAGTCTGTTGTCTGCCTATATCGGCTATTAACTTTACTGTCATTGCCACAAAGCCATCAATCTCAGTCTGTCCCAAATGCGTTTTCTGTGTAGAGTCAGCCCATCTTCCTTATTTCCTACACATGCAGATTTTAAATCATTTTGTAAACCTTGTACTGCACCAAAGGTTTAAGGCTGCAAGACCTGGCAGGGTGGGTTTTTAGTTTTTGTCATCCTCCCCCAACATACATTCGGTATCTACTACCAGATGACAGATTGCAGCTACTCTCTGGACTGGATCTTGCCAGAAATGGGAAAACAGAAAAAAAACCCTAACACTGATATGACATGGATGAAAGCCTGATTCCACTGAAGCCGACGGCAAATGCAGTAGAACTTAATTTCCAAGTAATTGCTACAAAAATGGTTTCAGAGAGATGGTGCACAAAGTGGCCTTTGTAGGCTGGATCTTGTATGTGTTGGAGATTATCTCTACTTGTGTGTCATCAAAGCATCTGAGAGCATCAGAAATGCCTTAGGTAGTTGCCTTCTAGTTTCATGTGGGAGAGTTTATTACCAGAACTTTTTAAGCATTTAACTGAAAGCATTTCATTCTCTTCTGGATCTTGCCTCTCTTCTGGGTCTAACAGATTAAGGAGCATATATGTGATTTATAAAGGGTAGCTGTGGTAGGAGGAGTTCCTTGACTAGAGAGCACGTTCTGTTCTTCATTTTATTCTATAAACATGAATCCTTCAAGCAAGAGTCTTTTTTAATAGCTACAGAGAAGTTTCTGCCTCTTGGGTCCATGACAGAAACTTGCTTCATTAACCTACATCGCACTGGAAAAACTGTAAAGGGACCAATTTGTTAAATACAGTAACTGTGATGTTGTGTTGTATCAGTACATAACACAGCAAGTAATGAAACCTGGGTAATTCGGGCCATTTATGTGTGCAATTACTTTATTGTTAAAGTTGTTAAAGTGTTGGACACGGAACCTGAGTACTCCAAGAGCCGTATTGCTGCTCCGAGTGCCGTGTCCAACAACTAAGGTGACACTAGTATTTGTTGCAAGTCTTGTGTTCAAATCCCATCTCAACCTGTAGATGTCTGTATTATTGTAACGAAGCCTAGGTTTTGCTTACAGGAAATCACAGGCTTGCTAAGCCTTGATGTAACTGAGCTGCTGTGATCCCTAGATAGCATCTAAGTGTTGGCAAAACTCCCGTACTGACCCTTTCGTCACCTCTCACTCTTGGGAGCTGGGGCTAGTAGGCATTTTGTAAGTAAGTGAGGCACAAGAGACTGCACAAGGAGATGCAACACCCCTCCCACCAGTGATTAAAGCACTTCCTTGAAAGACCCAAATTCAGGTCTTTGACCTTTGGTGGCACATCAGGCTCAGCTTGAGGCAGAGAGGGATGCAGCAGCATGAGCCAGGCCTGAAAGGAGCTGACTTTATGTCTGGAAGGTGCTCTCTCATATGCAAGTCTTTTTTTGCATACATAGAAGCCTCACTGCAGAGAGAAAAAGCAAACATGTATTTCATGAAAACTGAAAGATGACACAGAGTGTGTGCATAATTTATATTTGTTGGAAGATACAGTTTCTGAGTACAAATCAAATAGCTGCATCCAGAAAAGGGAAGAGTAAAAAATATTACACAATGAGAACCAAGCAAGTACTCCCCTTAGCTACAGCAACAAAGGCCAAAGGATAAAGAGGCTGAAACAAGGTGCCGTGGGTATTTTCACCATCAGCAAAAATGGGTGCTTTCGCCATCTCCAGCTACAGTGAACTGCTTCCCTAGTCAAGGAGTGGATGAGATATGTTGGCCCTTAGACCTATGTTACATCTCAAACAGCAGCAGGGGCTTTTCCTGCAGTCTTTGGAACATCCATTAGCAATGCATTTGATCCTCTAATGCTGCTTCTGTGATGGCAGTGAATTTGCAGTTATGGGCTTGAGTGTGAGACATGGTTGCAATACCTTCTCACCAGATCTTTGCAAAATTGCCAGATAATTCTCCATTAGAGAAAATGTATAACACACTCTCTTCCTTATGCTCTCTTCACACACTTGTAAATGCTTCATAAGAAAGAGAGTCCTAGGACTCTTTTTCTCACTACAAACATACCTGTAAACCACCAGCTGCACACATAAAATCACAAACCTATGCTCCCACTAGTCAGACTTTGTATGGCTGGAAAAAACATCCTTTTCTGATGGAAATAGACATTCTTGGCTAAGCCACTGGATCTGTGAAGCTTCTTGCCTGATGGTACTCCAACGGCCAGGTGAGATCTTCCACCACTCCTTGGAAGGATGAGCCTGCAGTGCCACTTGTCCTCTAGGACTTCTCTAAATAAGGAATAAGACAGCTAGAACTAAATATGAGAAGACACTTTACGGCAGGAGAACAAAAGTATCTTGGACTTAGCCTCAGCCAGCCAATTAAGGATAGAGAAGTTCTCAGGAAACCCTGATCTTCGCTCACTTCAGTCATTTTTTTGTACCTGGGAAAGGTCTCTGATTTAAAAAATGTAACACCACTCCATCTGTAAAATAAAAAGGAGAATAAGACTTAGTTGCAGGCCTGTTAGTTTTATTAGCTATAGATGTCTAGAAGTAGGTCTAGAAGTAGGTTGGCACTGTGCAAGGTGTGAAGAATGCTGCTGCCTCTGGGGACTTCTAGCCAATGAATTGTAAATACAAGCCTGGAGCTCACCAGGGGCCACAATGTGATATCCTGCATAGTTTTGGCAATGTTTGGCCTTGTCTGAATGGCAATGTCACACTGGAGTAGGGAGGACCGTAGGAGCACCAATCAACAGAGGAAGGTGTGCTTTGAGAAAGGATGTATGAAAACAGAGGTGCATTCCTTTCTAAGTTGCATTAAAAAAGCATTCAGTTGTTGAGGATGGTCAGGAGCATGGAGGAGGTGATAAAGGCATCACCGAGGTGTGATGTACTGGTGGAGTCACAACGGGAGCAGGGAATGTTACGGTTGGTGCTATAGGTCAGAGCAGTGTTCTGGGGAGCCTTGGAGGGAAGCACAAGTAGCTGAAATTGAATGCAGGAGGCCAAAAGAAAACGATGGAAGAATCCAGAGGTGCCGCTGTTGAGGCAGGTGATTTACTGAGGCGTTTGAAATAGGTTGCAAGGGAAAAAGATGAAAATGAAGAGGAGGCTCTAGTAGTCTTGAGGAGAAATGATAGGGGCGTGACCACAATTTTTGTCGCACAGCTGACAAGGGTGAACCTTGAAGAAGTTGCACATGGTGAAATGATGTAATTTGGCAAATGTGTGGCTCTTGTCTCAGACGGGGAGAGATGAGTCTCAGGAGATTTAATTAACATGGAGGATTCCTGGTAGGAAATTGCGAAGTGTTGCTATGCCCAGAAGTTTCTCAAGAAATAGAAAGCAAAATGAAAGATGGTCACGATTCCCTGATTTCAAAAAGAAATTCTGCAAGACTCGCAATCTGTGCCTGCTGTCCAGGTGATGAATATTCAGATCTCTTGTCTCCCTACGGACAGCAAGCTCTAGAAAGATCAAGTCCTTGTTTCTTGGGCCTCCAGAGGATTCGCTCTGAATGATGGTTGAAACATAGCTGAATAAACCTTTATGAAGAGATAAAGTATAAATTCTGTCTTGATTTTGTATTGACTTGTTATAGACAAGCAACTGTTCCAAAAATGTTTTCATATATTCATTCAGCTCCCTTTAGAGAATGCAGTGTGCCAGTTTCTGAGAGAGAACAAAATTATCAGGTACTATTTTTAGATGCAAGCAATTTGTGGTTAATGTTACTCTGCCAAAACAGGGTACCAAACTCCCGGTTTCAAAACCAGGCAAGTTTATCAGATAGCTATAAAACTCAGCGTGAAGGAAAGAGGAGAATTTTTCACCTAACTGAAATAATCTGACATGTACTGCCAGCCTACAAATAAGACTGAAGCTGGAGTAGCTCAGCAAGAGGAGATGAAGAATATTAATGTACTGAAATGTCTATACGTGGATGCAAGGAGCATGGAAAATAAGCAGCAGGCACTAGAAGAGATACTAAACAATGAAGTTTATGAACTAGTGGGCACGGCTGAGGCAAGGTGGGCTGATTCCTGCCAATGCTTTGAATGTCAATAGAGAGGGAGACAGTCTGCACGAACTGGCAGAGGCGCAGTGGCAGGATGCAGCTGTGTTTTCTCACTGGCATGCAATGGGCTCAAATGATGTTCTGTTTTCTTGTAGAAACTTAAAATTGGTGGATCAGAAGAGATAATGAACATGATGGATCCAGTGCTGCTCTTTTTTGTTCATGAGCTATTGGAAATCCACGAAGTCCTAAACGAACTGGATGTTTATGATAAAAGACAGTTCAAGCATTTTTAGTTAAATTAACACTCACAATTCCTTAGTAAAGCTACAAAACACTGGATGCTCTGTTTTAATGTTGGGTATATTCTTATGAAGCTTCCTAATTGCAATAATTAGTACCAGCCTCGGGACAGGCCACCCGCTTCTCTTTCCCACTTTGATGTCAGCTGCTGAAGGGAAGAATGTAAATAGAAGCTGGGCTGTAAACACAAACACTGACTGAGTCCTTGGCCCCAGTATCAGAGCCCTGAGACACTGTTTTATGTTGAGCAGCTCAAATATATAAGAAAGAGCTATCCTATGAAATATGGAACCATAAAAAAGGCATTTTAGCCAGCCCCCAGGCTTAGGTAGTTTGACCATTAATTGGTTTACACTTCTCTTTTGCACACAGTGTTGGTCACTGAAATCCTGCATCTGTTAGCTGCACTCCAGTGCTCAGAGCCGGCTGGCTTTGGGTGAAGCAGTCTCGGCTTTCCAGTGGAGCTGGGAGCCACAGCCGACCCAACCTGGCCAAAGGGATATTCCATACTGTATAATGAATGCCATGCTCAGGAATAAAAACTGGGGTAGAGGAAGAAGACGGTGGAGTTTTGGCTTCAAAGGTGGCCATTGCTCAGCTGCTCTGCTTGTAGAAGAAGGTGAGTGATCTCCTTTGTCCCACTTGTTTTTTCCCTCTTTCCTTCACCAGTTAAACTATCTTTATCTTGACTCCTGAGTTTTCTCGCTTTTCTTCTACTTGTTCTCTCCCAGTGGAGCTGGAAAGCTCATGGAAAAGGGTAGTCTTGTGAGCATATCAATGTGAATACGGCATCCCAAGGCATGTGCTAGCCATGAGGTTGATACCAGGGCTATTTCTGAAGCACATCAACAAAGAGTGGCACCTTCAGCCTGGTTTGGCACCTGCTTCCCCACTCCTGGAAGGGTGAGATATCTCAAGAGCCTGTGTGAATTATGGAGTAAGAGGTTAGGTACCTAGGATGCCACCTTCTGCGAGGAAGCCTGGCCCACAGGTCCCTTTCCAGTTAGCTTCCCACAGATGTATGTGCACTACTAAGTAACAGTCTTCATTCAGAGACACTTTTCCACCGGTAGTATGGACAAGATTCCCCCAAGTTTGGATCTGTCCACTATCCATTAGTTACCACTATTCCAGAAAGCCTTGAAGCCTGCCTTCTCCTCCTCAAGCCACAGACCACACCATAGCAAAACACCACTGTGGAAAACAGTTTCGCATCTGTTCAAACACTTTGGGAGGAAAAACACCAAAAATGATTATGTATTAGGTCCTGCACAGGGAGCGTGGTGGAGACTGAGGCTGTATGCTAGACTTATGGATTGCTAATTGCATCCAGAGGACAAGCCCTGAGCTGTGGGGCTATAATCCACACTGTGCCACTGGCCAGGTTGTGCGTTCCCTGTTGCAAATGCCTGTAGGCAGGTAGGCACAGCCTAAGCCTTGTTTAAAACATGATGGGGAAAGACAGGCATCTAAAACCCTGGCCCAGGTTGCCCAGAGAGGTGGTCGATGCCCCATCCTTGGCAACATTCAAGGTCAGGTTGGACGGGGCTCTGAGCAACCTGATCGAGTTGAAGATGTCCCTGCTCACTGCAGGGGGTTGGACTAGATGGCCTTGAAAGGTCCCTTCCAACCCAAAGATTCTATGATACTACAGAATACCTGCAAGGGGAGGGCATGTGTCTCCGAATAGGCAGTTGCTGGGGTGCAAGGTCCTGGTCTAAATGAGGTAGTGGTGGGAGCTGAAACATCATCCTCTGGTGCCTACTCTGATCGGCAGCCTGACTGCCTCGTCTCCCTTCCTCCTTGAGACTTTGGCTTCACGGCTGGTTGCTGTGAGGGAAAAGAGGGTATGAAACCACCACATCTCACGGTGCACTGGACCGAGTACTAAAATACACAGAGGAAGATTTCTGGGCTGGCAGGGACAAGCAGAAAGAGCCTCGCGGGCTGCTTACCCAAGAGTGAGCTTTAGCAAAGGCACTTGCAGCCAGCCTCCGCGCCCAGGCACGGCCTCCTGGCCTTGGGAGGCAGCGGTGCTGCTCGCAGGCTCTTCACGTCCGGGATGTCACTGCCGTCCTTTCCCGGCACTTCTTGTGGCACCCACGGGCAACCCGGGGCTGAGGGGATGAAACCGCACGTGCACCTGGTGCTTCAGACTCCTCAGACGCGCGTCCCGGTTTCCGCTCTCGCGGGGCTGGCTGCCGCCTGCGTGCAGCCGCTTCCGACTGCCTCCCCGTCACCCCGAAAGCTGATGCCCCCCTCCTCTCCCAGCAGCCCTGCTCCTGCTCCGCCTCCCTCCCAGACTCCTTTAGATTAGCTTAAATGCTTTTGAGCAGTGGATGCTTCCTTGCCCGGGTCAGTCGGGGGTCGGGGAATGCTTCTTTGACTAAGCAACCCCTTAATCCTTAAACGGGAAGCTTTTATCTGGCAGAACCGGGGAGTGAAACACAGGATGAGGGCTGGTTAGCAGAAAACATTGCACCGTCGTGCTCTCTTTGGCAGCTTGGCAGCAGCCTGCAACGCTTTATGGACATGCATGTCCCAAAGCATGCATGGCCCCCGTGCCGTGGGGCTGGATGCAGCCTGCTGGGAGCAGGGGAGGGAGGGGAACTGGAGCTGGGTCTGGGATGAAAGATTGCAATCTGCAACTGCCCCACATGCGTTATTAAATCTGCAGGTTTAGATATAAAAACAGTGTGGGACTGTCAACGCTAAATATGTCAGTCACAGGTAGAAATTGCCTGGCGTCCTGCAATTCTTATTTGCATGAAATCAAAAATAGTAGGAGGAAATCTGCCCGCAGCAGACTTTCAATTTACGTCAGTCTGCCAAACTCTTCAGCAAAGCGAGCTGCTGTGCGAACACTTAGTCATCGCCTCCATTTAACATCCAGTGGGTGTAATGTTTGGCAGCCGAGCCCTCTGAAGGGACAGCCCTGGCATCTCCTTTTAGCACATTATCCCATTATATTGTGCGCTGTAGTATCCCGGTGTAAGGAAAGCGAGGAAAACATGTAACTGTACGTGCACAAGGGGCACACGGCCAAAGCTGCCTTGTCTGGGGCAAGCAGAGTGCCTGTGGTTATGAAGCTGGAGGGGGCAGATACAACAGGTAGGGCGAGGGGAGAGCTGGGACTGCCTGAGCGGGCGGGGGGTCGGAGACCAGTACCCCCTCCAGCCGAGGAGCCTGTTTCCAAACCTGCTCCTGGAAGGAAGCAAAACAGACTGTCTGCACGTCTCGATCAGAGACAGAATTAGGAGCAGCATCGCTCTGCTGCACTCAGCACAATTTGGAAAGTTGTTCTCAGTTCTTGCTTGTTTCGGTGCTCTGGGTCTTCTTCTCTCCCCAGTGGTGTTCAGGCCATCCAGCTACAGGGAGCGTGGCCCGTTCCTTGGGCTTTGCTGGCCCTTCCCAGGGATGTTGGCTGCTCCACACCATGGCTCATGAATGGTCTGACTGGTGGACACCAGAGGTTGCCCAGTGCCTGAGCTGGGGGATTTTGGGAATGTCCTCAGGGCGGATTTAGATATCTTTTTAGACACCAAAACTCATTCCAAATCTGACCCTACTGGGAATCTAACAGGTTTTCGAGGATACCCAGGTAGATACATGATGCCAAGTGTGAGTTTAGAAAGTACTGAAATGCACAACATCATTGATGTTTGCTAAATCTTCATCAACTCTTTTTCAAGAAACCCTGTGGTGTTGCCTTTAGATCTGCAACTACTAAATATCTGTTTTGGTCCTTAGGTGCTTAATATCTGTGTAATCTAAAATCCAAGACCCAGATGGGTCCTCAAGGGCACCAAGCTTTCAGTGATATTCATGTAATTGGCAATTAAGAGCAAGACTCATGGAACTACAAATGAGGCACCACAACTTCTGGACCTCCCTAGTGCAGAAGCCAAAATAAGAGTGGGCATGTAGAGATTACAGCCATCCTAGTAAATTAAATGTACCCAGAAGCACACTGTCACAAAGGTTGGCTGGCATCAAAGCTTGCAGAGGCAGGGAGCCACATGCAGACTGCCTCCTCGGAGAGGCCCTGGGCCATTCCTGCTCCCAGGTTGCAGCTAGATGCTCTTTGGCAGACCAAGAGGTGGCACAAGCCAAAAAAGTTTCCAGGAACCATTTGGATGATTTAAAAGCGTACACAACTGCATTACACTTTCCCTAG
This sequence comes from Phaethon lepturus, assembly GCF_000687285.1. Classification (NCBI taxonomy): domain Eukaryota; kingdom Metazoa; phylum Chordata; class Aves; order Phaethontiformes; family Phaethontidae; genus Phaethon; species Phaethon lepturus. The sequence continues at coordinate 9,376 of NW_010563945.1, read as the reverse complement.
AGGCTCCCTGGCACTCCGTAGCTGAACAGCACACAGATAGTCATGGGCTAGCTGTACAGCCCTTGGCAGGGACCAACAGCAGAGACCTTTCATGCATCTTCTCTAGGTGCCCTGATGGCTAGGCTTCAGTGCGGCGTGTTTACTGGTGATCGCAGGAACCTTCATTTTTTTGTGCATACAGCTGCTTTCTTGCTATTTCTCTCAACCTTGGGCAACTCCCTGCTTTGCTGGCTAGACACTGTCTGTCTGAGGCATTCATCTGCCTCCAGGCACTTTATGGGGAACCTGAAGAGCACAGAGCATGAGGCAGAAAATCCTGAGAGAGCTTCGCTGCTCTGTGCTCAGCTAAGCGACAGCAAAATCTCTTGCTTGCATTTTGTGCCCTTTGAAATGTTATCCCTAGAAAAACTGGATAGAGCTAATGTGGTGCCTTTGAAACCTTATAACAGGCCGTCATGACATGAGCATCCCTGAAATTCCACCAGTGCTGAGGGCAAGGAGGTGGATATTTTTATTTACAGCCTGTGACCTGATCTCATGAAAGTATGCTCGTTAATAGGCCTGATAGGAGTGGGATTACTCTCATTACTCTGGTAAAGAATGAGCCCACCAGCAGAATAAACACTGGCAGGATCAGGTAGCAGATGAGTCATCTTTTCCAAACACAAAAGGCAGTAAATAAACCCTTTAGTTAAATTAACTACCACACACAAACTCCATATATATTTAAAACAATCTTGGGGTAGCCACTGCCGCATACTAAAATACTGTCTAGATCTCTGTCCCAACACGAGCGTCTCCAGCTCACACCGTCCCGACACACAGCAACTCCCCTGCCGCAGCTGTCCCCAGCGAAGGGAACGCTCCTCCTAATCCGAGCCATGTGCCAGCTGAGCGCCAGCGGATAAACTAATCGAGTCCAGCAAGACAAACGTCTGTGGGGTTAACTTCTGCTCTGCTTTGCTTCCTCTACAACCTGTTTGAGGTCCGTGAGGTCAGGGGCCTACTAAGTAAATTAGAGGGGAATTGTGTTCACAGTGTCTCGGGTGTAAGCATAACACTACCATATTCTCCCATAGGGATTTCACGTAACCATAACCATTAAATTAATAAAATAATATTTAAGCTTGTAACTCTTCCCTGAGGAAGAGTTGGGTTTTTTTAAACTAAAATTAAGTAGGTGAAGATCTCCTGTGTAAATTGATCCTAACAATACAAGGGTGAAGCAACACAGAGCGGGATGCCGTGCCAATGGAGAAGTCTTCTTTGTAATAGTCTTCTGGTGTTTTTTTTCAGACATCCTTCAAAGGACCAAGCAATGACCAGTTAGACCTCACCTATGGGAAAGTTACCAATGTTCAGTCCACATTTTTCATGTCAAATTTTATCCTACTGCGCCTTGCTCGCTCCGTCACTGGCATCCTTTACAACTGATTGCATCAACAGTGTCTTTAAAGGCCAGATTCAGTGCCCGCTGGAGCAGTGGGAGCCTTCCCAGCTACCGCAATGTCGGTACTGCTCTGGGCACCCTGGGCCTGTCCTCTAGCCAAAGCAGAGAGACCTGTCATAGGGAGATCTGAGGTCTTGTCCTCCAGCAGGAAGCTGGTGTACTTATTTCCAAGGACTTCTGGTTTAGGGTCATTCTGGGCAACAGTTAGGGCCTTCTTTTCAGTGGGGCTGAGGAAGCCAGTACGTACAATGTGCTCATTGTCTGTGGAAGTCAGACACGTGTGGGATACACACAGATGTGTTCAGCACTGGGGAAAACAGCTGTTTCTTTGGGGAGTTTTGACGACTATGCCATCGCTGCATATGGATAGTGTGCTTTTTTAAGAGAGACACTTGTGTGTTTTGTATGGACTTTTGTAGCCTGAGGTGTCTGCTTCAAAACCTTAATGAAGCAATTTTTGGGGGTTTCTTTTTTCCTCAGTACTGGATTGTCCACAAGACACATTTTTCCCCTTATATTTCATTCTTAGAAGAAAACTGCAGCTGACAATGACATCTGTTGAGATTCCTTCAGCTCTAGCCTTAATTTGACAGCATTGTAAATGAATTACAGGACCAATTTTGGCTGTACCATTAGCCATTGGTCCCATTTTCATGGTGATTTTGACACTGTCTCTAGTACCTTCCTCAAAGCTCTGTATGGGCTGGGTGCCATGTGGTTTGACGGTGAGCTTTCCCACTGAAATCCGTACAAGTCTAGCACATGGGCAATTTCACAGCATGGAAATGATGTTTCCAAAAACGTACAGTGTCGATATCTTTTCCTTGGGCATGGGGCCCACTCGCTGCCTTCTGAGCTGAAAAACATTCCAGTTGTAGCAGCTTTGTACAACTTATTTAAGGAGCGGAGTCTCAGCTGCTGCCAGCTTAATAGCTCCACTGATTTCTGTTTCCACCTGATAAAATTACAGCTCATTTGTTTGCTTGTTGGTCTCATTTAAGGTTTGAATGGTGCTGATGATCCTCACAAGATCCATTTCCTTCTGCATCTTTTGTCGAGACATCGGTGCTGAATGGGGAGTTGGGCTGAGCTGCGATGCGGAAACTCTTCGTCTCAAATTAACTGTTTGGTGAAGTCATGATGCGGGCTGTGGCAATGGCAGGAAGGTGATGGCCTTTGGTGTGTCTCTGATTCTGCACCCTGGTCATCTGACCCTCAGTCCTCTTACCTGTGCCACAGGAGAGCCAAGAAGATAATGAATGCTTTGATCTGGGAATAAAACCCCAATATTGGAACCCAGTGCTGGGGGCAGCCACAGCTCTGAATTTTTTCTGACCATTTAGCAGGACAAAGCACACCAAAGCAAAGCAAATATACAGTGTCACCCTTCTTATTTTGTAGAACCACTCCATACCTGTATAGGGTTCTTCTCTGCATGATTTGGTATCAGCAGTCTAAGGGCACAGCGTGCATGGCAGTGGAGAATCAGACTGTGTCATTTTAATATGGAGTTTTAGCTGTGTTTCATTTCAGTAATATTTCACAGGAGGCTTCTATGACTGACAGGCACCATATAAATAAAATATATGATCATTTCAAAAGCATAACCTGTAGGTTGCTCTCTTGTGCTGACTACAACATTTGCCACTAACATTCTTCCTCAGCCATAAATACAGTGAATCAGTGAAGCTGCTGGACACAGTGGTTTTAAAATAGTCTATAAACTAAACATGTAAAAGAGGTATATAAAGCATAAGGTAGAATACATATATATATATATGCCAATTACTCACTCACTGTCACATATTCACATGGTGCAAAATATCAATTTCTTTCTTCTCAGTCACATACTTTTAACAAATGTAAAAATAAATCACCAGTAAAAATAAATCAAGTGACTCAGATGTCCATGTAGTGTGAACTGTGATATGCCCTGGTTGTCAGTAGGTGTCATGCAACACCACAGTTTTTAAACACCTGGCTTGCATAAAAATGCTCCTTAAACAGGATATTCACCTCCAAATGAGTTTTGTTGGTTTTTTTAAGGTCACAAATATTCTCATTTGGGTGATGAACAAGTGTAATGTGAGCATCCACTACTGAGGAACTGCAATTCCCATGTCTCTTTGGTTATGTGGTTGGTTGTGTTCGGAAAGGCAGCAGTAGCCAACACAGCAGTGAGCTGTGTAGACAGGGTAGCAGACAAGAAGAGAGCTCTTACTGGAGAGTCTAAGCACAAAGACACCAAGCCAAATACCTGCTCACCTCTATATTACCTTTTCTTTCCCCTTTTCTCCCCGTGCCCCCAATAATCCAATAAAAACTCTGTTGTTTCTGTCATAGCTGCAAACACAACTCAATAATGTTATCATACAGATCAGCCAGCTCAATTTTTCTGTAATCCAATCAATAAAATGACCATGCTGTGCTCCGTGCTCCAATTTAAAATCAAGGATGATAGCCTAAAAGAAGTAAAACCCCGGTGGCTGCTGATCAGACCTCAGGGTATCATTTTGTTTGGTTGCTGTTTTCACAGCTTGGTCATATGCACCTGAAAATGAACCTGCAAATGCAGCAATGAAGCTACACGAAGTGGGGAGCAAAACAAAAGTTGAATTTTACAGACTTTAGGCTGACTGGAGCCCTCAAAGGGCTCATCAGATGCTCCAGCCATGAGTTGAGTGCCTGGGTGCCCGGTAGGAAGGAGGGGGTCCGGTCACACGCTTGGCATTGACAGACCACAGGGATTTACATTTCTGTGCCCCAAAACTTAGATTGATCCACAGCCCCGAGGGGGTCAGACTGCCCTGAGACAGGACATTAGATGTAGCAGTTGAGATCAGCCAGGTATTTCCATTCCAGCTCCCTCTGGCTAATTCCTCGTAACACTTTGAATGTCTATTGATCAGGCAGAAATTTTTCTATTTGCTCCTGCACTTGAAATCTCATTTGATTTGTTGGCATGAAGCCATCACCAGTTTTTAATATGAAGAGGTTTTTTTTTTTTTGACATCTATGAAGAAGAAAATTTTTGCAACTCTTTTTTTTTTTTTTTTTTTAAAAACAGCTTTAATGCCAAAGCAGCTGGGAGAAGCGAGTCTGAATCTGTCAGATGGATAGATAGCCCTCGTTGTAGAGAAGTATCTTGGAGTGTTCCGGTTAAAATTGGTTTTGATTTGCCCGAGTTAAGAGCTGTTGGGAACTGCACATGCAGTAAATGTTTTAACACTGATAATGCTGAGCTGGGAACTGGCAGAAGCTCGCTGCTGCCGCTGCCGTGGCTGCGGTCTGGCCAAGTTTGCTGAGGCATGGGACGTCGGAGGCCCCCGGGGGCTGTAAACCAAAGGGGCCAGATGGCAGGATCCTGAACACTAAATGAAGTGAACTGGAGCCAAAAAAGTGACAAAGTCCCCATGGGGATCTGACCTCTCAGACCTCTACTAAATCCAGCCCTAAGACAGGGTGAATTTTTTTTCTGCTGGGCAAAGTCACACTTAGTAGGGGAGATGCCGTGCTGGTATCGCCAGTGAGGTAGCGAAGTACTCTGACAGCATATTGATTTTGCGCAACGTAAGATACTTCATGGAAGGAGAGAGATTTACTGTGTGACTGATAGACAGAAAGGCAGGTAGCTGTGTAATCAGAGAAAATGGAGTCTACTAGCAGCATCTTATTTACGGTCGTTTATTGTGAAAACACAGAGCACCCAAGAAAGACTGCTATTTTCTCTTTACAAGCTGTGGGAACAGCTTCCCAGCGCCACATGCAGTATTGCAGTTAGTGAACTATTGGACTAAGTAACTTGGACCGATGTTTTGTTAGCAGATGTGTATTACTAATAGCATATTTATTGATCTATCACTTGAATTGTGGACAAATCTTGACTCTAGTGAGAGCCTCTGGGGTAGCTACAAACTGCGCAATGCCATGGCTGTACACCGCCAACACATCACCCCCTTCCCAGGAGAGCGTATTACCTCCTATTTATGTCAGTGTTTCTGCGTCCCATGCATGACCACAACGTATCCACCTATAGGTCCAACACCTGGTGGTGAGGAGAGAGAGAAGACACGGGTGGTGGTAATGTAGTTGTCTATAATGGTGTCAATAAAATCTATATAATGAGCAAAGGATGTAAATAAGGAGCATTCAAACAGCTGGAATATACAGGGATAGAGAGAGATGTGTGTGAGAGAGTAAAAGGCAGAACTTAATTCATGTGATGTATTCAAATATATGTTTGACAGATACACAATTTCCAGACTTATTACAAGGCAGCAGAAAGAGAAGGGTGGATACACATTTACAGAGATACCAAGTTCTCTAAGCAAGAGAAAATTCTTAAATATAGCAAATAACTTAGAGTAGCAGTGGAGGCTGATTTCCTATGGATTTGTGTCCTGGCTTGACTCTACAGCATATAATAACGTGTGAGCTCCAGATAACTATTCCCCATGTCTGGGAACCCAACAGGGTTTTCTAGCATCTGAGAAAGGGTTAGACAAGGCTTGTGCTGCAGCCTTTCCTTCAGTGGCAATGACAGTTCAGCTCTTTCCTCTACTTGGCTGCCGATTTTCATTAAATCCATAGGCGTTCAGTACCTCTGAGATTGTCAAATACGGTTGAAATTAGTCAAGAGGTTGAAAGTTTGTTAGTAACACATATACATATATACATGCACACGCATGCAGCGTGTGCTTTCAGAAACATGGGCTCACAGGAAGCCAAACTAAGAGTATGTAGAAAGCTCTCTGGTCTCTAAGCTGCCCATTCCCAGTGTGAAGCAAAACAGCAGAATGTAGTTTATTAAAATATTTGTCAGTGTGTTCTTAATTTACAATACGGTTCTTCCTATAGGAGACAAAAAGAGGTGCCCCTCTCAAGAGCTGAACAAGAGGCAGATGTGTAGCTGCTCATAGATTTTAAAGCTGGAGGACACTTATATTCATGTAGTCCCATGTCCTATATTGCTCATGCCAAAGAATGTACAGGCGAGGTAGTTCCCACCTGCATAAGGCACAATTAGTGAAAAAGCTGAGTAATACTTTAGTAAGACTGTGCCTGGAGTCCCATACCCCATTCCCCTGCCAGGTGGTAACAAAGAAGAATTCAACGGGGAATGGGGCAGAGCAGACCTCGTAGGATGTGCAGGGATTTTAGCATTTATTTTTTTGGGGGGACACTAGAAAAGATTGATTTGTTTAGCTTAGCAAAATGGAGGCTGGCAGAGCATATGGTCATTCTCCCTAAAAATATCAGAGGCAAGCATGAGCAAGGCAGAAATGCTGATTAAATGTAGAGACTATTACTAGCATAAGAGCTCATGGCTGTAAGATAATCTTCTAAAATTAGTCCAAAAGTTGAAAGAAGCTACCTAGTGAGCAGAGGAGTTAACTCCTGGATCTGCATTTTAACAGAAGTAGAAGTAAATAACAAACTCACTTTAAGATGCAGCTTAATAAAAGATTGCCAGGAGGGTGCTTGACACAGTGGTGTGTGACTAGGGAACTTGGACTCTGCAACCCAAGATGTCCTCCATCCTCATGAGGTTCTAAAGGACTTCATTCAGCAGTAAATTTGGGGGTTGAGCTTTTCACTATGTGGCCATGCTGTATGTGCCATGGTGTAGGTCTGCAGTGCAAAGCCACATTCAGCATTGAAGGAGGATGGGGATCTACCCAGGACTAAAGGGGAATTTAGGTCCCTTCCCCTATGTACCCCACCAAGCGGCGTACCATGCAAGACTCCAAGTGACATGGCTGCAGCTCCATCACTGCCTCCACTTAGCCTGGCACCATGTCAGCTCCTGCTTAAAGGCTATCCCGTTCACAAAACGCACAGTACTCTGTCCCTTCTCGTTGCTTTATCATTTTCTTTGCTCAAGCCCTATTTACTGGGCTTGCAAAATGTGTATAGCCTACAGGTGGCAGAAAGAACTTGACTGAAAATTCTCACTTAAGAGAATGCTGTACAACACAGACATGGAAACTGTGGAAGGCGTCAGCCATAATGACAATTGCTGTTGGACATGCATAACTGAATGTCACTAAGCCACCCAACAGCATTCCATGTTACGTGGGTTTGATTTCTTTTTCCCAGATATTGCTGAACAGATTGGTGGGAGTCTGAGGGGAGGAAAACAGAGAGAATTATGTTCTGACTTGCACCCTAGATGCTGAGCCTCACCTTCCACCAGCTCTCCAGCCGGAGATTGTTTCTCCCAATGCGTAGGTGTAGGAGAAATTTCATTCCTAATGTGGCATATAGACCGTATTTCAATCTCTCTTTATGTTTATCAGCAGCATAAATCTCTTTTCTTACAGTGCAGAACATCTCTTGGAGGCAGGAACTCATTGACCACATGCTGCAGCAGTTGGAGAGGCATGCCTACTAATTACTGGCACTCTGCAGCCCTTACATCAACATTTGCTGTTGCAAGTGATAATAATGAGTCACAGCATGGGTTGGATCACACAACCAATAGCTTTCTTCCTACTTATTTTTTAACCTAGTTTTTCCTTTTGGCTTTCTACCTTTGCACTGTGATCACCTCCCTCATCCCTGGACCCTGGACAGGCTCCAGATCTGACAAAACTTCCAAGTTGGAATGAAGGAAAATGAAGGCACTAACCCTGTCTGGAAATTTGTCTGAGACAGAGATTTCCCCTGAGCCACTCTCACATATTTCACAAAGTATATTTGGGTTAATGTTCCCCGATGTATGGCAGGCCTGACTGTGACAGCATCGGCTGGTGTTACAGAACAATTTTCCTACATGAAGTGAGGAGGAAGACTTTGTAGATGGTAGGCAGGGAAAATTGGTTGTACGTCCATCCAGTTCTAAGGTGTTAGCCATCTTCATTCAAACTGAAAAGATATCACAGGAACTGACAGTGCACTGAGTTACCAGAGCGAATGAGTGAGGTCTGCTTAAATGAAGGGAGACCCAATGCTGTAAAACACATGTGAATGCTAGGAGAACAGAGGTTTTATATGGTTAGCTCTTTGTGGTGGCCTCCTTTTCATCTCTTACATCTCTGCAAGTTCCTCGTAAGCAGGTAGTATCAGCAAGGACTGGATGACTTAGGGACAGCTGTGGTGGATGCTTCAGGACGCGACACCAGCCCTCACTGCCCTTGTAATGGGCATTTCCCTCCGGGTGTTTCACAGGTTATTTCACACTGACTGACGTCTGTCGTCTGAGAGCTATTGCTAAGGCGCTGTACTCACTCCTGTGCTGCTCTGGTTTGTGATGGTGCCACCCTGCCTGAAGCAGGGGACTGCACCGGCACGACAAGCAGAGTATGGTGGGTGCCTTCCTCCTTTTCTGTAAATTGTTGCTGTCCCTGGCCACCTTTCCATCTGAGTGATCTTGGAGAAGTCAGCGTTCTCTGTATGCCAGCAGGAGCAATTGCTGATCCATCTGAGGCAAAGCCCAGCCAGCATCAGCTCAAGAACTCCCTGCCTCTTCCTGCAGTAAATCAAGAAATTAGATGTAACATCAGACAGTCTGGCTCACATTGTCTTCTGAGGTTGGGCTATGCCAAGGGTGACTCCCAAAGGGTGCCTAAGCCCAATCCCCAGATCCTCCCTCACCTACTTCCTTATTACTTTTCTAGCTGGTAGAACAAATCACCTTCATCTTTCCATCCACAGGCCCCCTTAGTCCGTCCTTAAGCCAAATTAGCGTACAGTAGCAGCCTGGAGACTCTCAGAGATGCTTTCAGCAACACGTGCTTGGCTCCTACGACAAGTCCGTGAAGAGCACTCACATGCCAGTGCAAAAAATGAAGCAAAGTACACCCCATGAAGTATGCGAAGCCTAAAGTTCAACTGCTTTATTTTCTAGTCTCTTCTTTCTTATTTTGATTAATACTTCAAAAGACACTACTCGTACTGGGTGAGGAACTGGCTGGATGACCGAGC